>NC_056741.1:483982933-484077798 GCF_019279795.1 Protopterus annectens | reverse complement strand
GTCTTCGACCGATATCACTACTGTTAACAGAAACACAATGTAGTCTGGTCCCTGATCTACAATTCACACACAAAAGCAGATACTCCTTACCTGAGCCTCCTGTTTCACGGCTGCACGTTTTCTTCTTGGGATCCACTTTCCGCTTTTCAGCCACAGATCAGACAGTAAACAGCCTCTTTACACACAACAATTCAGTCGGAGGTCTTTTCATTCAAGCAGAACCATTTATGCATATTCTCCAGCGTACATGTCTAACCAGCCATGTACTCTGACCTGTAGCTTACCAAGGGAATTCGGGATTACAAGGATCACAATGTGAAATAAGTTGTTACAACCAGACTGTAGTTATCAGTAGGCTTTTCTAAGTGACAGCCGATAACACAGGAGGCTCGGGTTCGGAAAGATTTAGTAGTGTACACAGGCAGGCTAAATAATATACAGTCCAAGTATGAGAGTTTTGTCTGACTCTTTACAGTAAGCAGTTTCTTTATATAGTGTTTACAATCAGCTTTTGCCCACCTTACTGACGTGGTCGGTCACAGGGCATTTCCATCACTATGGTCCGCAATAGTCTATACATACGTGGGTGCTGGGGTCGTGCTTTTAAAATGTTTTCCCATGGGAATAACACAGCCTTGCAAGGCACCTTGTACATTACAGTATCCTTTTGTGATTGTAGCTGTTTCAAGGACCCTAGACTGTTACGATACAGTGGACAGTTAATTTCTTAATACGTTGCTTTGTCTCTCTGGTAAGGAGTTGTACTGCTATCTTCGATAGAGCTCACAAGGCCATCCTCCTCTGGGGAAGGAGTGCTGTTATGCATGTACATACATTTATTGTTCTGTAACCCAGCAAATTATTAATGATGACAGACATGAGCCTGCTGTACTGCTTACTGCCAGGTTCAGAATTCCATCACAGTACAGCTTAGCTTCACCAATTACATGCAGGCTTAGTTCTACTGCCATATTGTACGGTACAATTCAATGCATTATATAGTATTTCGAGTGTAAACTGGAACTTCATATGTGTTTCTATATATTTTACGAACAACATCCATCCGGCCATATGCATGTTGTTCCGTCCTTTACCTTGACCGTGTGTATTTGTCCGTCCAGCTACGCTAATCTCCACATGTGATGTCCCAGCTTCCCCTTCTTTGCCTGTAGCACCCTGTTAGGACGTCCTGTTTGGTAGGCACCTGTTCCGCTATATGTGATCGACTTCACTGCATAGATAATCATCGATGCGGTGGTCCAACGACCCGACTTGTCCACATGTGTACAGTTATGTGCACCGTGTCGTATGCAAACCTAGATGGTTTGGACGGGTACATACTACATGCGGATGTACACATTCTGCTGACACATTCACATGCAGCCATTTACATATCTGTACCTGCGGTGGGTTGGTGACATGTGGGGTATGTATTTGCCCGCGTGGCATTGCCTAACACAAACATCTTACCACAGTTCAGGTATGCACATTGTGTGTGGTTGTATAGCTGCACACGGATGCTAGCAGGTTTGGGTGCAGAGGTATACATGGGTGGGACTGACATGTACAATGAGGCTATTGTGTAGTACATCCGAATGCATGGGTTCTGCTTCTGGATATTACACTTCATCATACGCCATCCAGTGTATGCAACAGAGACGTTGCTGGGTGTGGGATATGTTGCTATGCACATGTTTGCCTGTGTTTGAGGTATCTTGCTTCCTTACTGTTGTTATGTGAACACAGCTACCCGGCTATGTACTCTCACTACTGCTTGTGACCATTATGGTTGGCACCTTTTCCAGTGCCCATAGTGGGGCATGTTATGTGGAAACTTCGCGATTTGCAGGACTACACATACCCACGGCTAGTGCGGTTGACAGATCTTCACTTGTTTGCCATACTATAAGCTTATTCTGTAAGCATTTGGGTTCCTTATTTATTTTCTTATGCCATGTCTGTGTTTCATATCGTAATGTATATGTTTTATGCTACTATTACATGTATATTGCGTGAATTTTCTTGACAGGGGATCGGAGGTCATTTTCCATTTTTACGATTGTTGCAGGGACACAACTGTCCAATCAGGGACTGTCTATGGCACATTCGGACAGCAGGTAACCCTGGTGACCATGGCCATGTCGCTACTGGGGTTTCCACCTTTTACAGTTTCCGATCTGGGATATTTCCGGGACTCACATCTGACTTTACAGGCCGACACATACAAGCGGTCACTATATAGCATAGAACTTCACTTGTTTGCCTAAATAATAAGCTTATTGTTGTGGCAATTTGCTTGCTTATTCTGTTTCTTGTGTCATTTAGGTATTTCTGTTACAGATATAACCAATTCATGCTACCATTACATTAAATACGGGATATCATTGTGTCCTATAATCGTAGCACATCAGCCATTTCTAATACATTTTTTCGGGACACAACTGGCCATGGAGAGACTGCCACAACCAAAGTGGGACAGGTGGTGACCTTAGTCGCTGCTCCTATGTCGGTGCGGCACGCTGACATGCGGCTGTACACCTTCTCTGAGTGTAAACACTGACGGTGCATTGCGGGACGAACGCGGTCTTATGCGTATCCTTTGCTCCTTGAACGGGTACACTTATGCCTTCGTGGCTTCTATTTGCTTCTCCGTTAATTTGGGACGGGGACTATGTTGCATACTGTACGTGCGTTTCATTCTGCACAGGACCTGGCTGCTGCCATTACTATTGTGGGCGGACCGTGGCTGTCAGCACATTAGGTTGCTCACCTCATGCCGGCTTAGACACGCCTCCAGACGCATCCTACCTGGGCTCACTCACGTACACTACGCACGTGTCTGTGATTCCGGTGCACTCTCATTAATATGTATATGGCGCTACTGCGCCGGCTATTCCATGCACCGCTGGCGCAGGCCTTACGCCGGCCTTGCGCCGAGCTTCATGAATCCCGGGGAGTGTGTGGTTTGACCAACTATTAAAGCTTCTAAAACCTTAAAATACTTATCTGATAGGAGTTACGTATTTCCAAAAAGGCATGTCAGATATTTTGACTCTTCTTTTTCTATAGTATACAATGTTTTAAATAAACAGATTTTCTTTCAATTTGCCTGGAAAATCTGGGCCATCATTCTTAACAGTACCATCAGGATCTAGCTCACACTGAAAATGTAGTTGACTAAAACTTGAGATTGTTATTTGTTGGATATATATTGTGTATACTTCTAGAAGTAATTACCACTGAGCCCTTAATGTCAGTAATAGCAGTAAACCTCATTGGGAAAATAAGTGGGTTTGTTGGATCGTAATTGTTTATACAGTGTATATCTTTCGTTTTAAATTCAATGTTATGTGTAATTCTCATACATAATCCTTCATTTAGCTTTACATTCTGATGTCATAAGGTCTTTTTTATAGCCATCATGAGTCTTGTTTGCTGAAAAAGAAGAAAGTGTTGTTCTACACTCAGTATTCAAAGGCATGTGTGAAATAAGGTGACAAATACTGTAATCTCTCAGGAAAATCTGTGTACACTGCTTACACAGTATCCCTTTAACAAATGCTATTATTAATACTTCCACTCAAGGGTGGACAGAAATCTGTCAACTAGCTCATTTGCCTGTGTCCAGAGGTAGTGCTTGTCTAGGTCTAAATCCCACATATTTGGTAAAGTCAGTGAAGTGCCATCCACAGAATGGTGGTCTCATATCTATTCTCACAATCTCAGGTATGCTAAGTAAACAGAATGTTTTGCTCCTGAATGGGATTACAAAATATACAGATGTAAAAGACACTGGATCAATGACAAGAATATCTTATCTGATGGTAAGTAACGGCTAACAGGTATTCAGCAGAAGAGTACCATAAATATCTTTCTATGGCTGTTTAGCTAACATTCATAGGTTCATAGGTTCATAGGTTGATACTAGGCTATCTGCCCTAGGGCATTTATAAGCCTAACCAGAGTGTGTTTGGCTTTCGCCACCCTTTTAGATTAGTTGACTGTGCCTCCGTATAGTAGGTCACAGAAGATAGCTCTTTTAAGGTTAGTTTACTGTGCCTCTGTCTCGTAGGGACACAGAAGAGATCCCAGGGGTAAACCTACAATCTCCCATCCACTTGTCAAGATTTCTCTTGAAGAGGGTCATTGAGGGGCTCTGCCTAACATGGATTGGGATTTTGTTCCAGAGTGAGGGGAGCCTCAGGGATATGAATCTGTCCCTCCAGCATGTCCTATTTATTTCTGTGCTGAGGTTTAAGTCCCTCTAGCATGTAGCTCTAAGGGATTTGGATTTCCTGAGGTGGAGCATGTCCATTAATTCTGGGTTGGACATGGCTTTATACGTCAGGCACAGATCGCCTCTGAGTAAGCGATTAACATTAACATTTATACAAATATTGTTTTCTTACTCTAGTCATTTGACTGGGAACTTGCACATCATAGTTATTAAGTACCTGTCAGCGTCAGTAATCAAGAAACCACTCTCTCATAAAGCCTTTTGTTCTATTTATCCCTTGGTGAGTCTCTTTTGCAATCTGCAGATGCCCGGCTTCTAAACACCATGGCATTATTAACATGGCTCCTGTTAGTACAAACCTCTCATCACTTTAGAATAGTGGCTTCATGCTGACACTATATTGCTTGAGATCAGAAGCATGGTGCACATCATTTCTTAGTTTATGTTACGGCCAGCCTAACAGTTCTTTAACCTGCCCCAGTACTGGTCACCAAATACCATTATATCTATTTCTTCTGAAGTTAAAGCTCTTTGAATGGAATTATTTGCAATAAAATTGTTACATTCCATAGTTATTTTACATTTTCTGCTTACCCTTTGGTCACACGTTTTAATAGATGACTTAATATGAAGTCTTTTTTTTAATTTCCATGCCAATAACTTTTAAAAAGTCTTTATTTATGTTCACATTTTGTTTCTTTCTCTGTTTTAGTGATGTAAATGTCTGTTTGCAAGTCTTCTATTTGAATTTTACTATGTTTTCTGGTTCAAAATACTTGCCTTGCAAACTGAATTATTTAAAAGAGACATGCTTCTTTAGTCACATATTTTAACAGATTATCTTAAAAAGTTTTGATTTCTGTACTAGTATACTTTAAAAGCAAGTTCCCCCTTCCTTGCCCCAAATGCTTCGCTTTCTTGATATCGATGTTCTTTACTGTGACTACAATTTCATAATATCAGCCGTATCCATGTATTGGTAAAGACCACTTGGTTTTACAGGTACAAATCATGATATTAAAGTCTTCTAACTGTGACTGTTAATTTAGGCTGAAGAGATATTTATTTAAGACTTATCATTTAAGATTTATCACAGATTCCAAAGTTTGTAAGAAATGAGACAGGTGCTTCTGTATATATACATACAAACAATTACTGATTGTCCACACTCTTCTCCCTCAACCATCCAGACAACTGTGGTCTAGCAATAAATCTCTTCTCATAACAATCAACTCAAAAACACTCGGCCAGTGACTCTCTACTCTAATTATGTGGCCATCTTATAGAACTCCATCCCATACTACCTCAAGCAAATTGATAAACTCATAAGTTTTAAAAGCCATCTCGGGCATACCTAAACACAGTCCAGGCTCTGCTCATGCCATACACCTGACTAACACCTCATCAAGTGTACACAAGCTCCTCTTACACCTGTGTCTACTTATAATGTTTGCCTTTACACTTTTTCCTTTATACCCAGCAATAGGTTGAAGATCCTCGGTGCACTGCATTAATTATGTTTTCTGTCTCTCTTGAACATTTCAAAATACAATTCCATTGCTCTATCACAATGTAACTCATAAAGAAGTCAATTAATGTCTAGTATCGTACTTATCATCACATTCGATTTTCTTCTAAAGTATATTGCATTGCTCAGTCTCAAGCTGTAACAGGATTTTAGGAATTCTCCTTCAGTCAGTGTGATGACTTTTCAAACAAATATGCTTTGTAGTATGTTATCATATTTGTATTTATTTTACTCTATATTTCCTGTATAATTATGTTACTATTTATTTGTTTATTTATTTATTTATTTGATATTTGTTTACCAGGATGATCTGTCTGTCTGGGTCTGAAAAACTCATTTTCATCAGACGTCCAGGGAGAAAAGCTCCAATAGCAGATACATAATGCAGACAGGAAATTATTACAATTACATATAAATACAGTAAATACATAAAATCTTTCATAACCCTAGAGCTGTATAAACAAGTACAGTTTTTAATATACTTTCACTACATCTGGAAATGTTCTCTCTTAGCTTCTACTGAAAAGGGGAATGCTTGCATCTCAGTCAGACTACAATGGTAAGCAAATGATAAATAAATAAATAAATAAATAAATAAATAAAAACATACATACATACATACATACATACGTACATGCATGCATACATAAATCCAGTCACTTTTGTAATAGCCTTTTTGCACTACTAATAGTGTACACATAGTTGTATGCAGTTGTGTTATTCATGACTGGTGACCCAATTGATTTTATAGCTCTTTACTTAGGGTGTTACACATGTTTAGCAGTTCCCTTGTAGAGCTAAACTGCTATTTTTAGTTTGATCTCTTTCACTTAGCAAGATGATTATTCTTCTTGGACAGTACTTTTCATGAGGAAAGTTCCTCTAACAGCTCCTACAGACTGAACTACATTTCAGCTTTGCCCTTTTTTTGTCTGGGCTATTATATTTTTCTCTCTCATTATGCCCATCTCCTCACAGACGCAAGGTGCTGAGTTTAAATCTCCCATGGTCTATCTTGTCTTACTCTCCTTCCTTGAGGCTAAAAGGAAATTATGAATTGTCATTTTGACTGGGTTTGCAAACTGATTGCCTAGTACTTACTTGTGAACCTGTATCCTACCAGGTCTATATTAAAAGACCGAAGAGGTGTTTCAGCAAACACCTCTTGGTCGACATGTAATGAATGAATGCACTAAAGCGCGAATGCTCAAAACAGCAGTTTCTTTCCCTGGGAAAGAAATCACTAGCATAAACACACAAACACACACACACACACACACACACACACACACACACACACACACACACACACACACTTCAAAACATAACAACATGGGGGGCTTCACCCCTCCCCCCACACACATACCTCTAACTAAATATACCAACTCCGAGATCGCACTACAGTGAGGAAAGGAGCAAACACATGGGGATGGCCAAGCAATTTCTTTCCCAGGGAAAGAAATTGCTGTTTTGAGCATTCACGCTTTAGTGCATTCACTCATTACGTGTTGAGCAAAAGGTGTTCGCTGAAACACCTCTTCAGTCTGTTAATATAGACCTTATCCTATCATACTCGTCAGTAATTTGCTGTAAGATTATTTTCTTTGGCAGTTTTCTTTTTCTTAGTTAATAGATAATCTGCTTTTTATTATCTGGACTTTAATTTAATTATCAGTATCTGTAAAATAGTATTACTTAGCCATAATTCTTAGCCCAGTCCAGCTCACATTCAGTGTTTTATTAGCATCATGGGATGCTTTTCTGAAAGCATAGATTTCAAAGTCAATATTTAAACCTGATTCAAAATTATCAGGCAGTTTTGCTTTAACACACATAAAAACAAACTGTAAAAAACAAAACACAAAACAAAATGGAGTCACTGATTACTGCAAAAAGAACTTTACTGGTGTTCTTGTATCTCGCCTCAGTACCTTCAGAGGAATAATTTTTGTCACACCATGCAGCCATTTTAAATAGTCTTCAGTTAATTAATACAAACAATTAACCAATGAAACATTTAAAAAACCCTGTACCAATACAACAATGCATACAAAAATATTAGTGCAAATCCATAAATAATAAGTGGTGTAAATATACAAATATACATATCACTGACAAACTGACCAGCAGTAACAAATGGTACAGCCCCAGACATTTTAATAGTAGTATATATAAAGATATATAGATAGATAGATAGATAGATAGATAGATAGATAGAGTAGATAGATTTCTTTTTAATTGAGAAATAAATTTTCTCTGGCTATGGCTTTGTCAGTAATCTTATTGTGGGTGTATGAGTTACCGATTGTGTAAAAATGACACAAAGTTACGGTAATCTGACACACTCTCTTACAGCCATCCTTTCCTTTCACTTCCTCCACATAAAATCATTTTTCATTTTTCTGACCTACTATCCCCCTCCTCTCACTTTTTACTATCTCTCTTTTTTCACTGCTGAAAATCTTACTCACTTGCAATGCTTCCAAAGTATATGTCCTCAATGCTCATTTGTAATTTGTAAATCACTTTCTCTAGTAACTTTATGCACATACTTTCTCTTTTCTTGTATACACATATTCCTTTACTGACCAGTTTTCTCTCACTTTTTCATGTCTAACAGTTGGACAACTTCATTAATAATACATTTTCTCAATGAATCTCTGTCTCTGTCTCTTTTGAATTAATATATTTTCTCTACTTATTTGTCTTACCTTTGCTTCTAGCTCTTTCTCTTCAATTCTTGTCATTTAAAAATTAAGCTTAGTTCTCTCACTGGGCAATCTTACTGTTTCTTAAGTTACTCTACATTATAATGTATTATGCTTGTATAAATGGCAGCCTTTACAAATTTGGTACTTTATATTGTACTTGCATAAATGACAATCCATAGCAAATGTTTTTATCTGGTATATTTTACTGTTTTTTTTTTTAATTTCATGTAATACATTGGATCTTTTCTCCCTGGGCTTCTGCTGAAAACAGATTATTGCCCAGTCAGACTTCTCCAGAAAACACATGACAATGAATGAATGAATGAATGAAAAAATAAATAAATAAAATACTAAGACAGATACTTTGTATTACTTTTTCTGGGCAGCTTGGCTTCTTAAACTGGATATTACGAAACACACTGCATAAAGCATTGAGTTCTCCCTGTTCTGTTCAACTGAACATTTTCAAGTAAAACCTTACTTAATGTTTGTTTTGAAGTCAACAGTTTCATAGAAGGGGGCCTGTTGAACTCTTCTCTTCAGGAGTTTTGGTCCCAAGTGTTTTATCTTGTTTCTATAAAAAAACAGTGTGTCCTGACAGGACCATGAGTGAAGTTTTAATGATTATACTTGTCACCATTAAATTGCGGTGGCATATTTGGGCAGTGGTGTAAATCAGATGTATTATCTGAAGTAGAGTTTGATACCACACTGCATGAATCTAGGTAGTGGGATTGGATATTACATAGATTAAAGTATTAAAATAAACAGAATTATAGCATAACTGAGGCTTCTTTTAAAAGACCACTGGTGAAATTTTAATTGAAGAGACAGTGTGCAGGATCAGGGAATAAACCTTCAAGGAGTCATTCAGAGACAGGAAACATGGCAAAGTGGACCAACAATGACATATAAAGTTTAATGTCAAGAAGTGAAAAGTATCTCGGTTGGACTGCAATAATCCCAGAGCAGAGCTACCAGCTTGGTGACATGACTTCAAAATAACAGATCAGAAAAACAGCAGCAGAAATGAACCAAAAGGTACAAACAGAAAAAGGTGTAGCGAAGGCAGTGTGATACAGGGTTGTAATATAAGGGGAACAGAGTCCAAGAGCAGAGGATATTAGCTTCATTAAATTGCTAGAGAGGTCATATCCTGAGTACTGCAGGAAAGCTAATGGGGTCACAAAGGGAATGGGGATTATGTATTGTGGTGAAAGTTTACAGGAGATAAATCTATTCTTATATGTGAATATATGAGAAAGAAGAGAAACCATCTAAGTGTGCAAAACATGCTGTTTACAATAAGATGGAATGTAGCTCAAAAGGAGAAACAGAGGAGGGAAGACAGGGCATGCCTACCAGATTAAGGGTATAAAATGCAATTTAGGCATTAGAAAGTGCTTTTTCATGGAAACCAAAGTATGTAAATGGAGCACGTTACCTGAGTTTGTCATGGACTACAAGACTGCAGAATCTTTCACTATGTCTGACATAGGTGGCAAGCTAAGAGAAAAAGCAAAAGTGGCAAAACTGAAAAATAATAGCTGCATAAATAAGTCAGATGAAATTGGCAGCTTGTTTTTTCTACCATGCTAAATAAGTGATGTAATGCTATATATGTTATAAAATAAATGAATCCCCTTTATTTAACTGTTAATACTCTGAATTTTTCTACATATACATTTTCCTCCACTTCCTGATGAGCATCAGCCCTTCCATACTCCAAATGGGCTATTCTTTCCTTATGGGCAAGAGTCATTCACATGATCCATCATGCAGACAGCCATCACAGATTTTATTTTTTGATGGTGCATTGGGGGTGGAATCTGTGACCCACATTACTGAAGAGATCACGGCACCTTTCTTGTGTGAGGTCATGCTTCCAAGCATCTGCAGAGAATGCTAAGCAAGATGGTGGCTTGGTAAACTGAATGCCTTCCTCAAGGTTGCGTTTTCATCTTCTGCCCTTCTCTGAGAAGCCTGGGTAACTTGCATCCTGCTCACATTGATCCCATGGGTCAGGTATGCTAATTCTCCCTATATCAGCACCAACAGATACCCAACACTAATACTCTGACTTTAAGCAATAATTTTTAGCAGATGCGGTTGTTCAACATCATCAGATCATTCTTTTTGGAAGCACTCTATTATGTCAGTCACATACTAGAACGGATACACTAGAGAATCTCGAAGTACTGAAATGTCGAATTTCAGTACTTTGAGATGGAATATGCGAAACTGCACTATGTCAAATGCAGAAATGTCGAATCTGCTATAGTGGTGTCGCATCTGTGATGTGCGGTGCGGTTTGTAGATTTATCTGGGGTTGCAGGAAAGTGGTGTTTGTGTAAGGGTATTGGCTAGGGATTTTAGTGTGTGTGAGTGTGTGTAGTGGTGTTATTTGTGTGTTTGTGTGTTTAGTGTGACCTTGGAGTTAGTATATATAAGTAGGGGGTCTGGGGGGTGCAACCCCCCACATGGGAGTGCAGGGGTGCTTGCCCCCCTGTTTATAGGTATGCTAGGTGTGTGTGTATGTGTATGTTGTGTTTGTGTGTGTGTTGTTTTGTTTGTCTTAGTGTAGTTAGGTAGGTGTGTGTGTGTGTGTGTGTGTGTGTGTGTGTGTGTGTGTGTGTGTGTGTGTGTGTGTGTGTGTGGTAGTGATTGTGCTATTCACGGTTTCGGGTGTTCGACTATTCAGTCTTGAAATACTGAATTTCGACATTTCACTATTTTGAGATTGTCTAGTGAATCTACTAGAACATGCTCAGCCAATCCACAGTCAGTATTTATGTAGTCAAGCTACAATAAGACCTGCTTGAAACCTAGTGTGAGTTAGTTGCAGCTAGAGCTGGGGATTACTCAAGGAAGCTTCAGTGCATCCATGAAAGAGTTCACAATGGCTGAATCTGATTACCGCATTTCATATCTAGGCAGCAGCTTGAACTGTTTTCCAATTAGCTCAGAGGACCGCGGTTATAAATTGTTAACACACTACATCCTGTTGTCCATGTTTGCATTCAGTCTATATTTCTTCATTGTGTGCCTCTGAGAAAGTCATTTAATCAAACAATGCTTCCAAGCGGAGTTTGAAAAGATCCACCCTAGCTAAGAAATACAAAGAAACAGATGAATAGACAGATAGATTGATTCATATGTTATTTAATCAACATTAATTAATTAATTAATTTGTTCATTAATTATTTATTAATAAAGAGCTCTGGTTGGGAGGCCAAAATAGTGAAATCAGAATATTATAATCACATAATAAAACTATCTGCTATTCATGGTGTAAACAAGTTTGTTAAACGTCTTTCCTGAGTTTGTAAACTGATGATTTATTTCTGCTTTGAGGCAATATAATATTTTATTAAGCTCCTAGCTGTTCAAAAATATAATTAATCAAAGTGACATGATTATTTATGTCTGGTGTGAAACTGACATGTACAGTAAACATTATCTGGACTAAACAAACTATGGTATGAAATACATGAAATGACATGGAAAAATAGGAAATTCATAAATATTGTCATTTTTATATAACTAAGGATGTCAGTATGAAGGAGAATAATGCTGTCAGCTAAGTAACATGTATATACTTGTGATACTGTGGTAGAATAACAAACACTTTTGCAATTCAGATTGAAAAGAATCAGTGATTTTTTTTCCAGTTTTGCAAGCAATCTATAAACTCTCATTATTGTTATATCATTATATTTTTATTTTTTCATTCCTTAAACTACAAGTAAGCAAAATAGCATATAGATACTTATTAAAGTGAGATATAATTCTTAAACCATGGTGGTGTATTTTCCATAATGTATATTTATTAATTGCAAAAATTACCATTGCATCATTAGTGCTAAATAAATTGTATGGGTTACATAAATTCTTTTCACTTTATGAAAAAAAATACAAATTGCATTACAGTTAAGTGTGGTGGGCAGCATTTATCATGAGAAAACAAGATTAAGATTATGAACTGGAGTTTGGAGCTATGCAAGATTACCTTTCACCTTGTATTTTACATTATTATTGTTATAAGGAGCGGCTTCAAAGGCCAAATGATGATGCATTTCTTAAATGTTTGGGATGATTCAGTAGCCTGTAGCTGTGAATAGGGATAATTTCTCCTCAATCTTCTCTAACAGCTACAACTACTGAAGTCTGTATTTGCTTTATAAATGATTGTGAACACCTCCTCATCTCTTGTCTTTATACTCTGTCTCTGTCTCTGCCACTCTCTCTCTCTTTCACACACTGACACACACACACACACACACACGCACACACGCACACACATACACACACACACACACACACACACACACACACACACACACACACACACATATCAAATGGATGCGTGCCTTAATTTAGCTACTCTCAAACCAGCAATTTTAGATTGTGCTCATCTAATTTCATGGTTTGTTTACCATGTATTGTGCCAGTGCAGGGAAATAAAAAAAAGAAATTCTAAAAACAAAATGAGATGTCAAGCAAGACTGAGCAAATCTGGATTTAAAAGAAGTGCAGGGTCTGGTTGAGAGTTTTCAGATCACCAAAAATACCAACTTCTACATAGTAGTAAATATAATTGCATGAGTAGTCAAGTTATTTAACAGACAGATAACTTTTATAAGGCAGAAAACACAGTTATTATAATTCTAGTGTTTAGCATAAAGAGTAGATCAAAGTCCAAGAAATTAGAGTACCCCTATATTAAGAGCTGGGAGATCGAGACAGGAAGGAAGGAAACTGGTGTCTAGCTTTGCTCATTCGCTTAAGAAGTAAGATGTATGCAACGCATTCATGGAAGACCGACACTGAAGACCTAATGAAAACTTAATTACTTTAGTTAAGAATTAACCAGTAAGCAGGTAGAGGAAATGACAACAATTACAATGTTCTGTATTGTTTTATATTTCACATAACTCAAAGGAGATGAGGAAATGGCCTGAGATGAGGAAAAGGCCATCACCAAGATATTCACCCAAAAGATGTTGTGGCTGGCTTTGAAAATCAGTTACAGCAGTGATAACATTTTTGTGACATCTATGAAATGTTGGCTCTGTGTAGCACTAATGTATAGATGTAAGAAACATAGAAGTGCAGCTGTCAACTCTGATGTCATGGACTGTATCTTTGTGGTCTGTGAATACTACAGGCATACCCCTAGCTTGGAATATATTAACTGTTTGGGCAATATAGCACTGAAATGTACTACCAGAACTTTATAAGCTCAATACTGTTCATTTTTTCCATAGTTAGCTTACTTCTGTCCCCACCCTTTATAAGTTAGTAATGATTATAGACTGTACACACCCTCTATATTTATTTTTATTTATTTTATTTTATTGTCATTTGTTAACTGGGTTGGTCCAACTGAGCCAAAGGCCCATTTTCAGAGGAGACCCGAGGAGAAAAGCTCCAGTTGCAATTACAGTCAGTAGAGAAAAAATTTACATTGCAGTAGTCATAGAACAAAGCATTCATACAACAAAGTGAATATTAAGTAAGTTTACAGTGATTATAGAGGTTTCTAAGTATAACAGTAAAGTAACAAGGATAATCTTGGTGAAGTAATTGTTTACAAGAAGTGGGTGTTGATTTGTAATAGTAATGGTACTACTAAGTGGAGAGTGGATAGAGGAAGGTGAAGACATAATGTGAGGAAAAAAACAGTTTGAGGGAGAGGTATATGGAATCAGTATGGAGCTAGACAAGGACAGGACCAGGTGTTTAGTAGATAGTGTTTGAGTTTCTTTTTGAATTGGGCCTTAAGTGGAATACTCCTTATATTAAGAGGGAGAGAGTTCCAGGAATGAGCAACTGAATATTTATAGAGTGACTTTCCAATAATTTTTCCAGGTTTGCAGTTGTTCAGAAGATGTTTGTCGGATGTACGAAGATGATGTCGGGGGTTATAATGTGTTACAATATTGGAGATAGAAGGACAAGAAGTGGGGTTGTAAATAATAGAATATGTTATATGAAGTTATGTAAGGAGCAGTTGTTTAGGGAATTCAGGCCATTGCGGAGATTTAAGCGCAAGGCAGTGGTGGGTTTCATAGGGAAGATTGGATGCAAATTTTGTTATTTTATTATAGGTTTGCTCTAGTTTGCTGAGCAGAGTTGACTGTAGGTTGGTAAGGACTGAAGCTACATATAAAAGACAGGGTTAGAGGAAAGATGTGGCTAGGGAGGATTTGGAGAAGGGAGAAATAAATTTATAATTGCGGTACGGGAGGCCATGTTTTTGATGGGTTTTTTTTATGCACTGATTGATATGGAAAATCAAATTTTAGTTCGTCATCTATGGTGACGCCAAGTAGTTTAGTATGTGGTTCAGGTCTGATGATGGTGTTGTTAATAGAGGTAATGTAAAAGAGGATTTGTGTTGTGCTAGAGTTTTAGGAAGGAAAAGTAGAAGTTTAGTTTTTTGGGGATTTAATATTAGTTGATTATCAGTGAGCCAGGTTTCAACAGAAGAGAAAAAAAAAAACACACTTTATGCATCGCCACTTAGCTAGGATTAAACTATTCCTGGTGCCATAAAGTCTGCTCTTCGAATTTTCCCTTAGAACTAGCCAGTTTTAGATTTAGCAATCAAATCTGTTTCTTTAAGCTCAGCACTTGTTCAGAACTCGTTGTAAGCACTAAATAAGCTAAAAATTACTGTAGCACTCAACTTTCCTCACTTGTCTTGAGGAAAAGAGTTTTTAGTACTTAATAAATAAGCACCTATCGAGGCATGTATAAGGGTCAGCTCCCGGTGTTTTCTCCTGTCTACCTGATGAATCTGGGCATTTTGGAGCAATGCAGCAATTGCCTCATGTACACAGACAACCCTCTCCTCCTACCACCCAACACTACAAACTGTGTGAGATGCACTTATATAGCTAAAATGGAAGCAAAGTTCTCTTCACCCAAGACTGGACTAGAAAGTCAAGAGGAGAAGGTAAACTCTTGCACCACACCACACTCATCACATAGTCCCTCAAAACCTACATCACCAAAACACACACACAGAAACACAAAACACATCTACATTCGCGGAGGCTCTCAATAAAAATCTGCCCAAGCAACAGAGAACTCCAAAGCAGAAATGCAAACAACCTCTAACCCCCAACACAACTGAAGCTACATATAAAAGACAGGGTAAGAGGAAAGATGTGGCTCTAACCCCCAACACAACCCAAAAGACATATATTCCACAAACTCAGTGTGCCACTCAACTACAAGCTGATAAGGCATAACAACGTACCCAACACTCTAGTCATAGGTGACTCTATAGTCAGGCACACTGATGTTCCACTCACCAGGCTAAACAAGGAGAAAGTTACTATCAGCTTCCTGTCGGGTGCCAGGATCCGCCACATAACGCACCCACTCACGTCACTCCACAACAAGTACAAATATGACTCTGTCATTGTCCATATTGGTGTAAATGGCCTGAGACATTCTTCCCTGGACTACATGAAAAGAGATATGGAGGAGCTTTCCGATCTTGCACCCCAGGCAGGTATGACCCTAGCCTTGAGTAGCATCCTGCCATCACCCAGAATGATACCACAGTACAAGGGCAAAATGATTGACTTCAACAATTGGCTAAGCTTCTGGTGTCATTCTAAGGGGATCCAATATCTGTCTGCCTGGGATGACATGATCGACAAACCATGATGCTTTGCCAGAGGTGGTCTGCACCTGCCACCCTTGGGATTCTGGATACTGGCTAAGGCCCTTGCCAACCCTATAGTGCCTTTTTCAGGTACGGTTCAAATGACAAATTCACCACCATAACAGGTACAAGCAAGCAAAATCTGAGGGTAATGCTACTCAATGCTAGAAGTCTAAACTTCAAAATGCATTCACTCGAGGCACTCCTTAAAATGGAGAACATCGACATCTGTGCAGTGACAGACACTTGGTTCAAGGCTCCAGAGAGCACCCCTGCATTACCAGGCTATAATTTATACCACACCTTTCGGCCACCTAACCTGGACTGAAACACTAAAGGTGGAGGCGTGTCCATATTCATTAAGGATATCCACACCTCCAGGCTAGTTGCTCAGCATAA
This sequence comes from Protopterus annectens, assembly GCF_019279795.1. Lineage (NCBI taxonomy): Eukaryota > Metazoa > Chordata > Ceratodontiformes > Protopteridae > Protopterus > Protopterus annectens. Next base: position 484,061,242 of record NC_056741.1, on the reverse strand, counting down.
TGCATCCAAGATTATCCAAGTGCAACTAACTCTGGGCAAGACCACAATCCAAATTATAGCTTGCTACAGATCCCCCGACATGCCCCAGGATTCCAACTTCCCATTTCTTGATACACTGGAAAATATTAGGGTACAACCTAACACCCTAATAATGGGCGATTTGATTCCCACAACTCATTTCTTGATACACTGGAAAATATTAGGGTACAACCTAACACCCTAATAATGGTCAATTTGAACTACCCCACCATTAACTGGGAAAACTACTCATGTACCAACTCTTTTGCTCAACGTTTTCGGGAATTCATAAATTCCAATGCCTTGGATCAACTTATCCACACCCCCACCAGGGGCAGCAATATCCCAGACCTGGTCATTACCAACATGGGCAACCAGTGTTTCACACCAGAGGTCAGTTCCTTGTTGGTCAGATCTGACCACAAGCTAATCACCCTAGATATCCACATCCCACCCCCACCCCCATTAAGGAAACCACCGTAAAAAATTTCTCCAAAGCCAACTTCATGCTTCTTAAGACAGAAGTGGCAAACTTCACAACACCCATGCAGATGGACAATAGAGGTACGACTGCTGAATCCTACACAAATACACTTTATAAGCACTTACACGAGTACATGGATTGTGAAATCCCTAACAGAACCAAGATGCTATCCTCCAAAAAAAAGAAAGCAAATCTGGTGGTCCCCTGCCATAAACAAACTCTACAACAGAAGAAAGAAATTGTTGCAAAAAAAAGAAAAATCCCATGAGTGGAGGAACTCCCTGGTCAGCCTCAGTAAGAAGCTGAGATCCTCATAAAATACTCCAAAGCTAGTTATGAAAACAAAATCCCCACTGAGTCTAAAGACAACCACAAAGCATTCTATAGCTATGTCAAGAATCTCAGTGGCAACACTCAGATCTGCTCTGAGTTACAGCACAATGTCACTAAGTATACAAAACCAACTGATATTTCCAACATCCTGGCAGATAGGTTCAGTGATAAATTTACTCCCCCCACCCCCTAAAGGGCCCATCTCTATATAACTTTACCCCCCTCTCACCCCCTAAAGGGCCCATCTCTATACCGGAAGAATGCAACGTTCCTGTAATCACAGCTGCACAGGTAAAAACCACACTCTCCAAAGCCAAGAACACAACATCCATGGGACCTGACAACATCCCAGGCTGCGTTCTACATGAACTACAGAATGAACTGGCACCCCACCTAAGTACCATGTTCAGTCATAGCCTTACCTCAGGCTTTGTGCCCACTGAATGGCACACAGCAATGGTCATCCCACTCCACAAAGGGGGAGCCACCATGGACCCTGGGAACTACTACCCCATTAGCCTGATGAGCCTGGTCTGCAAGGCTATGGAACATATTATCATGGAACCTATAAACAATGACAGTGGTAATCTCCAAACTCTGGATCCCACCCAGTTCAGGTTTGTAAAAGTCAGATCATGTCTCCTAAACCTGATAGACTTCTTGAAGCAGTCATCAAAGCCGTAGATGAGGGTAAGGTGGTTCACACAGCCTATCTAGATCTCGCCAAGGCTTTTGACACCATCCTCCACTCTGGAATTATAGATAAACTCACTAAACTAGGTATAAATCCCCATGTCACAAGATGGGTTGCCAACTGGCTCACTAACAGAATCCACACTGTGAAAGTAGCAGACACCAAATCCGACTTCAGACCAGTGACAAGTGAAGTACCACAGGGTTCAGTCCTGGGTCCTCTCCTGTTTGGTATTTACTTCTCTGATGTACAGGCTAACACAGAAGGTCTTTGGCTAATGAAGTTCACAGATGACTGCAAACAAGTAGCCATAATTGAAACTCCTAATGATGTGGACATCCTACAAAAGGGCCTCACTGAGACAGATGCCTGGTGTCAAAGCCATGGCCTCAAGCTCAATGCTAAAAAGTGCATTGTCATCCCTTTTGGTAAAACCTCTGTACCCATGAACTACCACATATGTGGTAGTCTACTTAACACCGAAAGTGTGATGAGACCTTGGGACACAGGTGGACAGTAGTCTCTCCTTTGATAATCACATCGCCACAGTAGTCAGGAAATCCTTCTACATGGCACACCTCATCACAAAATGTTTCTCATCCAGGAAAAAAGAGGTCATTGTTCCCCTCTACTTGTCACTGATTAGACCCATTATAGAATACAGTGCCCCTTTTGGTATGTACCTCACAAGACAGCTACAGCAACTGGAAAGGCAACAGAAATACCTCACAAAGAGGATTACTGGCCTCAAACAGATGCCGTATGCAGACCATCTCAAAAACTCCAGCTTTACTTTGTCGCATATCGCCTACTCAGAGGTGATCTCTCCCTAACATACAAATGTCAAACCCAGAGCTGTTGGACATGCTCCACTTAAAGAAATCCCAATCCCTCTGAGCTACACGCTCTAGGGACCTAAACCTTATCACAACAATAAATAGAACATGCTGAAGGGATAGATTCCTGTCCCAGAGACTTCCCATACTCTGGAATAAACTACCTATCTATATCAAACAAAGCTCCTCATTAGCACTCTTCAAGAAAAATTTAATGATTGGATGGGAGGTAAGACATTCACCCCGGGGCTCACTTCTGTGGCTCTGCTCGACAGGGGGACAGGAAAATTATTTTCTTGTGTGGCGAAAGCCAGGGTACCTTTTTGGCTAGGCTTATGTAGGCCCTAGGGCCAGTAGCCTAGTACCTACCTATGAAACTATGAACCTATACTATGGGCAGTGGTAATAAGGGTGGAATCATCAGCATATTGTAAGAGAGTTGATAGGTTGGTAGCAGAGTTTAAGTTGTCAGTGAAGACATTGAACAAGAGGGGACCCAGAGTAGAGCTCTGGGAACACCAGTGTTGACAGGTAGAAATGGGAAAGTGACAGTTTGCCAGCGTATATAGACTGTAGTCTATTAGATAGGTAACTAGAGAACCAGAATATAGAGGGGTGGAAAGATGAAGGTCAGACAGTTTAATTAACAGTTTAGAGTGAGAGACAGTATCAAAAGCCTTTGAGAGATCTAGGAATAGACAGGACAGAAGTAGGTTGTTGTCATGGGCTTTTGCTACTGTTTCAGTGAAAGAGAGTAGAGCAGTAGATGTGCTGTGGTAGGGTCAAAAGCCATGCTGGGTGGGAGTTAGGAGGTTGTTATCAAGCAAGTGTTTTAAGTAGTTGGGAATGAATGCATTTTTCTAGTATTTTGGAGAGAGGAGACAATATAGCAATGGGACAAAAGTTTGAGGGGTCAGTGGAGTTACCTCTTTTGTGAAGAGGGATAGTGTAAAAGGATTTCTATAATTCGGCGACTACTGACTCAGTGATAGAACGATTGATGGGGATAGAGACTGGGTAGGCAATAGAATTTGCAGCAATTTTCAGGAAGTAGGGAGGCAGGTTTTCTAGTATTTTGGAGAGCGGGGACAATATAGCAATGGGACAAAAGTTTGAGGGGTCAGTGGAGTTACCTCCTTTGTGAAGAGGGATAGTGTAAAAGGATTTCTATAATTCGGCGACTATTGACTCAGTGATAGAACGATTGATGAGGATAGAGACTGGGTAGGCAATAGAATTTGCAGCAATTTTCAGGAAGTAGGGAGGCAGGTTGTCAACAGAGGGGAAGCAGGGTTTGAGTTTATTCAGTTGATATTTGATAAATGCAGTGGGTGCAGGATGTAAGGAGAGGGTATTAAAGGAAGGAGTGGGGGTGACATCTGAGAGGGGGCGGTGGTGCTATGATGGGTTAGTCTTTGGATTGTTTTAATGAAGTGGTTGTTTAAGAGAGCAGCAATTTCAGTGGCACTATTGTGAGGGAAAGGGTTGTGGGTAGGAGGGGTAATAGGATAGAGAATTTTATTGACAGTGGACCAGAATTTCTTAGGGTTGGTATGTGAGCTGCTATGGTTAGAGGTGAATAATGATTTTTTTATCCTTGATGATTAGTTTTTTACAGGTATTTCTAAGTTTGTAATGTTGGAGCAGGGTAAGGGTTTTATTTGTTATCCACTTTTTCCAGGCACTGTCCCTCTCATGCATAACAGAGCGTGTGTGTTTTGTGAGGCAGGGGGCACAGTCTGATTTTACCCTGATTTTTCTGGATGGAGCCAATGAGTTTAGCACGTCAAAAAATATTTTGTTGAATGCAGTTACTGCTTCATTAAGGGGTGGGTAATGAAAAAAGGACCAGTTTATGTGGGAGAGTATAGAGTTGAACTTGTCTGGGTCAAAGTGCATCAGCTTAGCTCTCTCTCTCTCTCTCTCTATATATATATATATATATATATATATATATATATATATATATATATATATATATATATATATACATACATATATATATATATATATATATATATATATATATATATAGATGTACACACACATACACACACACATATTACATATATATATATATATATATATATATATATATATATCCATATATGTATACATACATATATATATATATATATATATATATAGAGAGAGAGAGAGAGAGATTCTGTCAGTTTATAGGGCTTCAATGCTGGCCATTCATTTGCATATTTTTGGTCACTTTACATTCTTCCTAATAATTATTGTTAATTATTGTATGATTGATAAATAATTAATTGGATTGTTGTTTGATTTATCTATTAAATTAGAAAGGCCTGCTAGCTATAAGTATCTACTCATTATATGAGGTAAACAGGAAGCTTTAAATTGTAAACTTGGCTTATTGAATCATACAACTTATATACAGAAGCCGTAGAAATCAAACTCAGTTCTGTGGGCAGACCCAAGCTCATTCACAGCTAATACTGCTATCCTTTGTACACATGACTAAAGATAGCTGAGGCAGCAATAAACTCCGTAAGAGTACATTACAACATTTCACACAAATAATTAGTACTAAATTAAAATAGTCATAAACTAAGTATTAGTCACCATTTAAACATTTATCTTGCAATGGGATGACTGAGAAAAAAAGATACACAACAGAATCCAATAAAATTCTGCTCAGCAACTGAGGATGTGCCCCAGTCATAAGGTGCTTGAAAAGGACAGTAATGTGCAAAGAATGTAGTACTAATTTATCAATGCTTTCCAAATTACAAAGTTGTTTGCCATCTTAAATGTATGCTTATAACTGAAATGTTATGCTACAATTTAGATATATGCCTTTACCTCATGCACAAAAATAATGAAGAACATTTTGTAGTTTTGCAATATGATTCTACAAAGGGAACTCAGAATGACATTTGTTTAAAAAGAAATCATTACATGCACATACACACACACACACAGACACACACACACACACACACACACACACACACACAAACATACACACAGACTCAGAGATGGATCATTATGAAATGGGGCCCTAAGCAGGGTAATGGACACCCCACAGCCATTCCAGTGTCCCATTACTTGACTGTCTCTCTAAAAATTACCATAAACACTGTTCCAACCTGTCAGTGTGCATGCTGTTTTCTTCTTTAGTTTTGTAATGATTACAGAGATTTGGGATTACTTTAAAACTTTTATTTCAAATTTTATTACACAAACACTGATGGACATTTGCTACAGAAAAAAAAGCAGTCTTAACATGACAAATAGACTTCACATGAGCAACAGCATGCTTCTCTTCCCTTGAAACTCACATTCATTAATAATGCATTGAAACTCACATTCATTGATAATGCATTGAAACTTACATTCATTGAAAAGCATCTGGGCAGTGGTGAATTAACTGTACCTTGGGCACTATGCTGTTTTCAAACCATGGGTCCTCAGGACACATTTATAGGATTCTTTGATTTTCCTTCCTGACTGTTTAAAATTATATTTCTTGTTTAATTCAGTAATACTTGCTATAATGTATTTTAAATTTGTGGTTTTGAACATTTTTTCCAGTAAGCATTGAAACAAAATTTATGGACCAAAAATGACAAAAGTTCTAATTTCAGAACATTTTAACATTAAAAGTCCACTCACATTGCTGTCATTATAATCCACTAATATCCATACTCAGCAATTACTGCCACTTTATTAACTGTGTACACATTACATGTCTGACTGTGATAAAATGGCCACAGTAAAGTATTCTAATTTACTAAAACAAATGCACACTAGTCTTGCAAACACAGAACAATGACTTTTTAACTTTATCTGCAGACATCTCCCAAACCCAGCAATTATAACTTCACCATGAAACTGACAATCAGAATAGCAACTAAAAAGTATAAAACTCCTGAATAGTTCGTTTGTTACTTTAAAACCATTATATTGCTTCTACCAGCCCATAACCAGAAAAGTGAACAGCAGAGAAGCTCTATAAAATATAAGGGCAATTACTTTTAAAAAGAATAGATTTAAAAGACAAATAAGAGGTACACATTATGGGTCAGAGTGCAAAACACAGAAGTGTAGTTGAGGCTTACTGATAAACCAGAATAACTGCTTTAATGAGAGGATAGCACTGCAACCAAATAAGGGTTAGAGATGTATGTGAGCCCAAGGGTGCAGGACTGACATAGACACAGACAGTTCTCACACATAACCACACTGCCAGCTATGGTCATTGTCTGAAATTCTACAGTCATTGTGAAGTAACATAATGAGATCCTGAAAACACGTAACACGAGTAAGATGATTTATGAATCAGCAGCATCATTCTACAAATCTTGGCATATTAAGAAGAGCAATATGAGCTTGCACAATATGTGAGGTGTGTTTAGCACCCATGTTGATAACGTGTAGCAAAGTTGTGAGGAAGTATTAATGGAGGTGTACATTGTGCATTTGAATTTAGGACAGCTGAAGATGGAATATGTTCCTGAAGGAACATGCCTTGTACATGGTTGTGAGTTACTGCATATGGGATATGAAATGTAGTCATAGTCACTGGAGCCAGGCATCAGTGCTATTTAATAGGCACACGTCTAAGTGAGTACATCAGTGTAGAAGTGGTTGCAGTAATGGATGAGCTGAAGCTACTGAGGGTCATTTAATTGTCTGATATGATAGTATATATAGGTGGCTTCCATTGTGCGCTGCATATTTATTTGCATACACACACACACACACACACACACACACACGCACACACGCACACACACACACACACACACTCACACACACACACACACACACACACACACACACACACACACACACACACACACACACACACACAAAACTTCAGTACATAATGGAAGAATGATTTTCCTTTACCTTTGTCTCATAGTCTTACCAATTTTCTCACAGGATGGGATCCTAGACAGAATGCTAATGTCCCATTTCTTTACAATCATGAAATGTTATACTGTTAAAAAAATGCTAACCAAACCATACATATCCACATATATTCATGTGATGTAATGCATTTCTGGACTTGTAGTAATGCTAGAAGCACTTTCAAGATCTCCTTAAAATGAGGTACCGAGTTATTTCTTGCTATGCATGGGGTTATTTTACATTGCTCTCTTGGAATTCCAAGTATACTCCTCAAGTGTTATTTCTGCTAGTGATCATACTGACATCCTGATTAAAACATTGGAATCAAGTATAAGATTTGCACATTAGGAAGGCTGTATACTTGTTCATTCATGCTAGTCTTCCCTTGGCATCACATAAGTTTAGTTTGACATTATAGGACAGTGCCTTGCCCTCAGTATAAACTGCTTTGGAATCCAGCCTGTATTGGCTGCTGATTATAAAAGACAGGCAATCAGCTCCAGAAGGTGATCACAATATCAAGAAATATGTCTCAAGAAATACAAAGCTTTCCCGTGTTTGGCTGTGATTATGGCATACAATTTAAGGCCTCAGTAAAAAAGATGGGTGGCAAAGTTTAAGAATTATGCCCCTGTATTAAACCTAACTGCAGATGAAAGATTAAAAACACTGATACTGCACATGGCTTCATATCAGTTGTACTAAGCTGTGTCAGATCCAAATGACTATTTTCCAGATGAGCAGTAAAAGGTGTTCAGTGTTGTCAATTTAAGAAAGTACAGTTAAAAATGTTTAAAAACCCCATACAAGAAAAGCATGAAACAACATCCTTCAATATGGCATCCTCCGACCCAATACTGATGGATTTACTGTACAACAACAACTCAAATGACATCAGAAATACTCAGTGTAGGGATCCAAATCTCTTCTACAACATCAATGGAACCATTTGGAGGGATCCGAGTGGAAAGATGAAAAGTCAGCAATCAAAGGAGATGGGGTCCGAATGGAGAGATGAAAAGTCATCAAGCAAAGGAGAGTAGTAGTGCTAAAATTGAATTCATCCTCAAGTCTTGGTGAGTAACTTTATGAGGTGGACCCTGTTTTCTACAAAATCTCACCAAGGTGATACTGATATATAGATTGTATTTATATAGCATATATCATGGACAGAAGTAGGTCAAAAACTAAAAGAGATAGCTGGGTGCACAAGACACAGGAAAAAAAAGTACCCAATCCTGGTAGGTGCACTGGTGCCAGGACTGGAAAAAGAGAGTGTAGAATCCTCAAAATATGGACACATTCCTACAATGGGGCCAGGCCCAGGGGGAGGATGCCCCCCCTGTTGTAGAAGGAAGTAGCAGTCCACAAAAATCACAAAAACTGATAGGCCAAAGAAGAGCCATGAAGACGACAGAGTGGACTATTGAGGATAAGAAAGAAATTATGTAGTGTTACTATTATACAAAAAGCCCAAAGTTTCCAGGCAGAGGATATGCAAAAAAATTAAGAGATAAATTATAGAAAAGAAAAATACTTCCACGGGAAAAACTGTCATAAGCTTCAAATGAACATCTGTGTTAATTAATAAAACAGATGTTTGAAAAACAGTATATACTGTAGATCAAGAAACTTTGATCTGTTTGGAAAAAGAAGCATCTGAGGAAGTGAAAAAATGTAAACATAAAACCTAGATATTTTTCAAAAGTATATAAAAGAAATATGGACATGGGAAAGAAAGAGATATTTGATATTGTGCAATATTCATGCAAAGAGGAAAGCCAAATTAATCAATATAAAGAAGGTAGCCCCAAAGATATTCAAAGGGAAATATAGGCAAAGACATCCAGATATGGAAAATTTCACAATAAAAAAATAATATCACAAAGATGGAATGTAGAAAAGAAGATTAGTAAAGTAGAAGTTAAAAAAAATAGAAGTTGAAGTTATGGAGTGCCTGTGAAGTGAAGGATTTAGTGTAGAAGGTCTAACACAGATTATATCACAGCACGATGCAGTGAGTCCCCAAAGTAAGGAGAAGCAGGAAGATCAGGAGACATCCGAAGAAGAAATATGGACATGGGAATGAGAAAGAGATTTAATATGGTGTAATATTTATGCAAAGGAGAAAGCAAAACTAACCAATACAAAAACAGCAGCACCAAAGATATTTGAAGAGAAATACAGGCAAAGGAACCTGGATATGGAAAACTTTGCAATACAAAAAATAAGAAGACAAAGAGGAAAAGTTGAAAAGGAGATTGGTAAAGGAGAATTTAAAGAAATAGAAATTGAGGTTATGGAGCACCTGCAAAGTGAAGGATTCAGTGTATAAAATCAAATGCAGAAAGCATCACAATAGGATTGAGCAATCGATATCCAAATTAAGGGGAAACAGTGGAACAGGAAGCAATTGTCCGGGTGTCATATCAAGATATTTTGGAGTCTTCCACAGGAAAGCACTATAAACGTTCACTTGAACCTAGACAGCAAAGGAAGGAACGGGAAACTGTGGAAACTCTGATGCAGTCAATGTTGAGGTGTGATAGGCCAGTGAGTTCCCATATGACAGAGCAACGGATGGCACAGGATGAAATTAAAGAGAAGGCGCCAAAGGAAGATGCTATAAAACTTTCTATGGAATGCACGCAGGGAATGGAAAATGAGGCATGTCCCCTCAGTTTGCAAGAAAATGAGCTAAGAGAAGAGTTGCTTTATTTAACAGACATAGATATATTAAGATCAATGAAAGAAATAGACTGCAGAAGGTCAATAAAACCCCAAAAGTCAGAAGTATGATAAAAACAAATGAACACAGTAATCAGGACTGTCCATAGAGATCCATGTGATATAACAGAAGTAAACAGGATATATTACTGTGCAGCTAAATTAATGACTGATAAAGTTATACTGCAAGAACACAGTGTTGTGAGGGAAAGGAAGGGGGAGAATTTGAATACCATCATGGAAGTATCGAATAGAGAAAACTATAAAGCAATTAAGACAAGGAATGTCACTGTTAGAAGACTATAGAAGAGAGAATAGATTAAAAAAATACTAAGACTGATAGATGTGATAAAAGCAATGCGCAGTATTAGAACAGATCAGGATCTATCATGCTCTATCGCAAATAACAAACTAAAAATTTTAGCACGGGGAAATCTTAGAATATACACAGATAAATATAAAGTCAAAATAAGCAATTTATTGATGACCCAAAAAAATGTATATAGAATTGGGAAACAAGGTAAAATGAATTGAAAAACCACCAATAAAGAAGAAATAGATGTATTTTGGAAAAGTTTCTTTAAAGATCCTGTGGAACATAACAAAGAAGCTAAATGGATAAAAAAGTAAAAGAAAGCATAAGAAGTTTAAAGGTACAGGATATGAAATGGGATGAAGTAAGAGCCAGAGAGACTGAAACAAAGTTAAGAAAAGCCTCTAATTGGAAAACCCCATGCCCAGATGCAGTACCTAACTTTTAGTTTAAAGTACTATCATCTTTGCACGAAGACTTAGCCATGAGTAATAACTATATGCACACCCCAAACAGACACCAACCTGGCTAACAACAGGTAAAACAATGCTCCTACTTAAGAGTGAACATACAAGCTACCCCCAAAATTATAGACCAATAACTTGTCTTCCGACGACGTATAAACTATAAACAGGAATTGATGCCAAGAGAGTTTATAGTCATTTAGAAGAAAACTCAATTATGGCAGTAGAACAAGAGGGCAATAAAAGAAAGTAATATGGAACAAAGGATCATTTGTTGTTAAATAAAGTCATAGTGGAAAACTGTAAAAAGGGGAAGAATCTAAGTATGGCATGGATTGATTACAAAAAAACATTTGATAGTGTCCCACATTCATGGATAAAAGAATGATGAAAAATGTATAAGATACACCCTACACTGATCAGTTATATTACAGTGACCATAAAACAGTGGCAGACCACTTTGCAATTAAGCCATGATAAAGGACAAATTATTATCCCATGGATAAAAATTCAAAGAAGGATATTCCAGGGTGTCTCTCTGTCGCTGTTGCTATTCTAATTTGCCCTTAACCCATTAAGCTGTCTACTTAACACCTTAGGCCATGGCTATAATTTGGTTCCTAGAAAACAACAAAGTCTAAAGACTTCTCATCTTCTCTTTGTCGATAATTTAAAACTGTATAGCTCATCAGATGAGGAACTGTAAGGACAGCTACAGGTTGTCGAATCTTTTTCAGATGATATTAAAATGTAATTTGGTCTTGATAAATGTGCAAAAGCAATCTTTAAAGCAGGAAAACTTCAGCACCAGGAAAACATCAGTTTGGGACAAGAATGTGATATAAAAGAACTTGAGTAAGAGGGAGTGTATAAATATTCGGGAATTGATGAAGGATCAGCAATAAAACGTGAACAAATATGAATAAAACTTAGTAAGGAATACTTTAGAAGACTTAAATTAATCCTGAAAACAGTGTTGACATCTAGGAACAAAATCCAAGCTATAAATCAATTTGCTCTTAGATTATATATTAAAACAAGAAGGATGCTTCATGCTCACCAAATGATCTATAAAAATCAGTGCATACCAAGATTATATAGTCCCCATTCCAAAGGAAGGATGGGCCTCCTTAAATTTGATTACACGCATAGATCTGCAATCATGGGACTCTACACATGTTCTGCTGACCTCACAAGACCCAAACATAGTGAAAGTTTTGAAACATGAGGAGAATAAATCTAAGATGACTTCTCCGCTTAATCTAGCAGAAGCATATCGGCGTGAAACAGGAATGGAAATCAAACCATAAGTAGATAAAAATCAGGCAGCAATTGAATGTGCCAAAAAACAAAAGAAAGAATATAAGGTGAAGGACCAGCTGAAAAGGCAAGAAATGTGGAAAATGCATAAATATAGTTGCAAATATAGAAAACGTCTGGAAGAACCTCATGTTGATCAGGAACAAACACAGAAATGGTTAAGGAGAGGTGAATTCAAACCAAGAGATCAAGGGTTAATATTGGCGGCCCAAAATAGTGGTCTACATAGACAGTGGTTTACAAAGCCCATTGAAGATGTGGGAGAAACAGACAAATGTAGGTTTTGTAAAACCGAAATGGAAACAATCGCACACCATGTAGCTGGTTGTGACATATTAATGGCAGAAGAACTGTATACGAAAGGCATAATAATGTGGCAAGATTGCTGCACTGGGGATTGTGCAAACATTATGGTATTGAAGTGGCTGAAAACACTGGAAACATGAGCCACAAAGCATCATCGAAATGATGAAGTGTACATCACACGGGATCATCCATTACCAACAGTTCAAAATATAGATGCTAGAAAGCCAGATATAGTGGTCCAAGAAAAGAAGAGAAGACAAAAATAGCATTGATCAGTGAAATCAATACACCCAGTGACTACAGTGTCCTGCATACAGAGAGACACAAAGTTATAAAATATCAGGACTTGCAAGCAAAAACAAGAGCAATGTAAAAGAAAGATACCCAGATAGTTCCAATAGTAGTAGGAGCAATGGGTCTTATAAAAGAGTCTACGATCATATTTAGATATGCTACCAATACGTGTAACTCCATACAAATTGCAGCAGGAGTCATTACTGGGCACTTTGTGGGTGTTGAGAAGATCACTTTTGGCTAACATCAGAGAGTGAAACAATACTGATTTCATGAACTTTAATCATACTTTGACTTAGGAATGGGGATCATTCCCATCATGGTATTAGAAACCCAAAAGATTTGGAGAAATTAAAAATGGACAGATATATTTTGCAGGGGATACAGCTGCTGTGGAACAGACTCCCTATCTACATAAAACAAAGTTCTTCCCTGTCTGATTTAAGCTCAACTTAAATGTATGGATGGGAAACAGAAAGTTTACCCAGGACTGCCCCTGTACTACTAATGGACAGAAGTAGCTCCTAAATGCTTTATCCCATGCATGGGTCCCCTAAAATTATCTATGGTGTGATCCCAGTTATTCTCATTAGGGGTAATGTATAATTATCAACCATGGAATGAGTAAGGACAGTCTATAGCAAGAATGGGATAGGTTATGTCAAGCAGAAAATGGGAAATTGGCTAGGCTTAAATGGTCTACAAGGGCAGTTAGCCTAGTACTTATCTATAAACCTATGAACAGATATACAACACAAGCCTGAGTGCCTACAAGAAACTGTGAACTGTCAAATGTTAACCAGGAGATAAACATGCAAATTATTCAAACAGTTCAGGAAGACTTAACAGAAAGAGATGCATGACTAAAAATGGGCACATAGGATTGACACTTAAAAGTGTAAAAGCAAATGTACTGCTTTAACAGAATTCATCAAAACATGGCAATGAAAAAATATGAAAGCATTTTTGCCATGAGAGTCACTGTTCTGTACCCTCAAAATGGAGGGCTGTGTCCTTATACCAACAACTAATTATCTATACAAACTTCAATATCACTATACTTTGGAGTAAGGGGAATTCTTCAAGATTCTGACATGACAATATTTAGTACAAAATAAACAGTGTTACACCATAATTATCAAAGTCTTATTGCAAGAAATCTGGACAAAACTAAAAATAATGGGGGGGGGGGGGCAATAGCCAAAAATAGGTGCAGATTTGAAATATTGCCTTATAATCTTTTGAATTGCTAGAACATTAGGCTTTGCATTGGCATGCGTTTTCTGAAGGCTATGAAGTATAACATTAAAATGGCTGTCATTACTTTTGGATTCAGTCCTCAATGATTTGCCAGAAAACCACAAGTGGTATAAGGAACAGACCAAAAATATGGGGCAAAAATCTGGACATTCTGTGAAAATCTGGACAGTTGAGAGGTATGAGTCACACACACTTATGTTCACACTTCTGTATGTTGAATACACTTGGCAAACATTTATCTTGCTATAAAATAAAAGACACTACCTGAACCACATTTAATGTTTGAAAACATCTTTGACTTTTTCGGATTACTAAAGATGTCAGAGGTAAAGCAAAGAAAACAGGTTGCAAGAGAAAAAAGTATAAACTAAACAGAACATGAAAAAGATGAGTCAAAAGGTAGAACGAGTGAAAATGTTAATGTTACTGAGTCACAATAGTAGGTAAAATGCTACTAACATAAGAGAAGCTAGCAGATCAGGTTATAGATACTCTGTGTGACAAATTACACATAAAAGATAATGTACAGTTAATTTTATTTCATTTATTTGATGTTCCTTAATCAGGTAGGTATTTTGGCCAGAAAACCCTTTTCAACCACAACCCAGGTCAAGCTGGCAATAAAAATTACAAGCGATGGAAAAGACCTGTGTATAATGCTAAAAAATAAAAATGAATAAATAATAATAATAATAATAATAATAATAATGTCATTTTTTCAGAATATGAATAAGCTTGAGTGAAGAAAATCAATTTCAAGAAAAGAAATGACAGACACAAAGATTTGAAGGCTATATATACAACATGTTTCAGAAGAGTCAGAATGAAACAGAAAATAGTGATAACACATATGAACATTGTGTGTGTGTGTGTGTGTGTGTGTGTGTGTGTGTGTGTGTGTGTGTGTGTGTGTGTGTGTGTATGTGTGTACTTCTAAAAACAAACTTTCATGATGTAATAATACATATATTTTGTAAGCATGCACTGTGGTAATTGTTTATTTCTTCAGCTTTTTATGGTTATATATAGTCTACAGCCCAGGGAACTGAAAATGACACCAGACATAAATGTAACATAGTGAATGCTGAAGTAAGAATGGCAATACATTTGGTTACCTCAGTAAATGTAATTAGTGACATATTCAAAAAGTTAAAACCATAAAAAAGCTGAAGAAAAAAAACAATTACCACAGTGTATGCTTACAAAATATATGTGGTATTACATCATGAACGAGTGTTTTTAGAAGTATACAAAACAAAACAAGAAAGCAGCAACAACAGCTTCACTTTTACTAGCTTATTAATTAAGCACGCTGCCAGACTTCTTGTAGCAATTATTGTAGCACACAAAAGTGCTACCAGCACTAAACATTCTACAAGGAATCAGCTCCAGTATTTATTATTAATGTCCACCCCTCCAGGCATGTCTAAAGGTCAGTTCTCTGTGCTTTCTCCTATTAGCCTGGTGTACTTGGGCATCCTGAGGCAATGTAGCAAATGCCTCATGTACACTGACAACCCTCTCCTCTTACCTCCCAACACTCAGACTTGCAAGAGATGCACTTATATATACAAACTGGAAGCCACGCACTCTCCAGCCAAGACTGGAATAGCTGGTCAAGATGAGAAGGGCAACACTTGCACCACACCACATGGAACACATAGCCCTCCAGAACACACACCAACACTGTCTTCACATAAAAGCACAAACCACACACCCACCTTCGCTAAGGCTCTCAATAAAAATCTACCCAAACAGCAGACACCTCCAAGGCAGAAACGCACTTAACCACCACAACACAACACTAATCATGAGACACATAACTCTCCTTAACAGTGTGCCACTCAACCAAAGCCTCTAAGGCAAAACAGCATGCCCAACACACTAGTCATAGGTGACTCGATGGTGAGGCATACTGATGTCCCACTCACCTGGCTGAATAAGGAGAAAGTAACAGTCAGCTGCCTGTCAGACACCAGGATCCACCACATAACACATCACTCAGGTCCCTCAACAATAGGTACAAATATGGCTCTGTCATTGTACATGTGGGTGTGAATGACCTGAGACATACCTCCCTGGACTATATGAAAAGAGACATGGAGGATCTCTTGGATTATGTAGCTCAGGTGGGTATGATGCTAGCCCTAAGCAGCATCCTACCATCACCCAGGATGATACCACAGTACAAGCAGAAAATGACTGATTTCAACAATTGGCTAAGTTTCTGGTGTCATTCTAAGGGGATCCAGTATCTGTCTGCCTGGGATGACCTGATTGACAGACCTTGATGCTTTGCCAGAGATTGCCTGCATCTCTCATCCCTAGGCTTCCGGATACTAGCCAAGGCTCTTGCCATCCCTATAGTGCCTTTTTAGGCAGTGTTCCAAAGACCAAATTACCAACAGCTACAAACAAATGCAATCTGAGGGTCATGCTGCTCTATGCTAGAAGTCTAAATCTCGAAATGGACTCACTTGAAGCACTCCTTAAAATAGAGAACATCAGAATTTGTGCTGTAACAGACACATGGTTCAAGGCAGCAGAAAGCACCCCTGCACTACCAGGCTATAACACATTCCACACCTTTCGACCCCAGAACTTGGACCATAGCTCCAAAGGTGGTAGTGTTTCCATATTCATTAAGGAAGTGGACACCTCCAGACTGGTAGCCCAACATAACATATCTGAGATACTTCAGGTGCAGCTAACATTGGGTAAGACAGTGATTCAGGTCATAGCCTGCTATAGGTCCCCAAACATGTCCCAAGACTCACATTCCACATTCCTAAGCACCCTGGAGAATATTAGGGTCCAACCTAACACCCTCATACTGGGCGACTTCAACTACTCCTCCATTAACTGGGAAAACTACTCATGTACCAATACACTTGCCCAACATTTTCTATAATTCACTAATTCCAATGCCCTGGACCAGCTCATTCTTACCCCCCACTAGAGGTAGCAACATCTTTGACCTGGTCATTACTAACATGGGCGACCATTGCTCTACACGAATAGTCAACTCCTCCCTGGTTAGATCCGACCACAAATGAAACACCTTGGAAATCTGCATCCCTCACACCCTGCACCCCCCCCCCCCACCTCCCACAAAAGTAACCACCATGAAAAACTCCTCCAAAACCTACTTTGGGCTCCTAAAAACAGAGGTGGCTAAGTACACAGCATCCATGCAAATAGAGAATAGTTGCATGATCGCCGAATCATACACCAATGCACTGTACAAACACATACACAAATGTATGGATTTCGCCATATCCAATAGAATCAAGACGGTTGCCTCAAAAAAAAAAAAAGCCAGTCTGGTGGTCTAAACAAACTCTACAACAGAAGGAAGAAACTGATGTGGAATAAGGTGAAGTCCCAAGACTGGAAAAAGTCCCTTATCAGCCTCAACAAAAGGTTGAGATACCTCATCAAATCCTCTAAAGCTAGCTATGAAAACAGAGTTGCAGCAGATAGTAAAGACAACCACAAGCCCTTCTATAGTTATGTAAAGAATCTCCATGGCAATACCCAGATCTGCACAATGGTACTTCCTATACCGAGCCAACAGATATTGTCAATATACTGGCCAACAGATTCAGTGCCAACTTTACCCCCCCAAAAGACCAATAACAATACCAGTAGATTGCCAGGCACCCAGTATTACTGCTGCACATATTAAAACAGCACTGTCAAAGGCCAAGAATACAACTTCTATGGGACCTGACAATATCCCTGGCTGTGTTTTACATGAATTACAGAGTGAACTGGCACCTCACCTGTGTGCCCTGTTCTATCACAGCCTCACCTCAGACTTTGTCCCTACCGAATGGTGCACTGCTACAGTTATCCCTCTCCACAAGGGAGAAACGACTACAGACCCCGGGAACTATCGCTTCATTAGCCTGACAAGTCTGATGTGCAAAACTATGGAACACATCATGGACCCAATAAACAAGCATATAAGGAATCTCCAAACTCTGGATTCTACACAGTTTTGTTTTGTGAATGGTAGATCATGCCTGCTCAACTTGGTTGACTTCTTTGAGTCAGTCACCAGAGCTGTGGATGAAGGCAAGGTGGTTCATACAGCCTACCTTGATCTGGCCAAGGTCTTTTATACCATTCCCCACTCAGGAATCATAGAAAAACTCACTAAGCTAGGCATCAACTCCTACATCACTAGGTAGGTTACAAACTGGCTCACAGATAGAAACCACAGTGTGAAAGTACCTGACTCCAAGTCAGACTGTCAACCAGTCACCAGTGGAGTCCCACAGGGTTTGGTCCTGGGTCCTCTCCTGTTTGGCATCTACTTCTCTGAACTCCAGGCCAACACAAAGGGACTCTGGCTGACAAAGTTGGCAAATGATTGCAAGTATTATTAACTCCCCAAGTGATGTTGACATCCTACAGAAAGTCCTCAATGAGACCAATGACTGGTGTCAGAACCATGGCCTTAAGCTCAATGCCAAAAAATGTGTTGTCATCCCCCTTGGGAAAAACCCAGTTCCCTTGAATTACCACATCAATGGTAGTCCACTGAACACAGAAGGTGCTATATGAGATCTAGGAACACAGGTTGACAGCAACCTCTCTTTTGACCACCACATTGCCACTGTGGTCAGAAAGTCCTTCTATGTGGCACATCTCATTACTAAGGGTTTTGCATTCAGGAAGAAATAGGTCATTGTCCCTCTCTACTCTTCCCTCATTAGGCCAATCATCGAGTACAATGCTCCATTTGGCATGTACCTCACTAGACACCTGCAACAATGGGAGAAGCCGCAAAAGTACCTCACAAAGAGGATCCTAGGTGTTAAACACTTGTCCTATATGGACAGACTCAAAAACCTCCAACTGTTCTTTGTCTCATATCGCCTACTTAGAGGCGATCTCTGCTTGACTT
Organism: Protopterus annectens; assembly: GCF_019279795.1. Lineage (NCBI taxonomy): Eukaryota > Metazoa > Chordata > Ceratodontiformes > Protopteridae > Protopterus > Protopterus annectens. The sequence continues at coordinate 484,042,391 of NC_056741.1, read as the reverse complement.
ACAAAGCCATGTCTTACCCAGTTCTGTTAGAAATGCTACATCTAAAGAAATCCCAATCCCTCTGCAGCACATGCTCCAGAGACCTCAACATCATTACCACAATCAACAGAACATGCTGGAGGGACAGGTTCATAACCCAGAGACTGCCCATGCTATGTAATAGACTTCCCATACATGTCAAGCAGAGCACCTCACTGGCCCTCTTCAAGAAAAATTTGGATGAGATGGAAAATAGAAAATTCACCCCAGGGATCACTCCAGTGGCTCTACTTGACAGAGGTACTAGGAACTAAGGTCAGGTGGCACAATGCCAGGGTAATCCTATGGGCTAGACTTGTAAAGGCTCCAGGGCCATTAGCCTAGTACACACCTATGAACCCATATGTATAAGAATAAAAAGGATTTTTTTAAAGTTATCATACTTCAAGGTCACTGAAAAAGATATGGGTAGTTAATAACACCAGTATAAAAAAAAGACAGGTTTGAGTTTGTTAAACAAATACAGTGATTTGTTTCAAGACATATGAAAACTAAAGAAATCAAAACCAAACTCTGAAGGGTTTCTAAATGCTTTAAAATAGATGTGTGTGGTAAGATAGATGGCAAAATGAATGAAAGAAGCTACCCAGTGTGAGTTGCAGATGCCTCATAAGAAAATAAGAAAGTAAACAGTGGTGTCCCATAGGGCAGAGTGTTGGGACCTCACTTTTTTATCTGCTTCTCAGACCTCCTAGCAGAGAGCCAAAACCTCTGGCTGTCAAAGTTTGCAGATAACTGCAAACTGGGGGTTGTTGTTAAGTCACTCTCTGACACCCAAACTCTCCAGAATGAACTCTCCCTTATAAGCGTTTGGTAGTACCATCTCATTTGGTAGCCATCTCCTCTCTAGGCTCCCCTGATTATGCTGTATAGACAGCTGACCACTAGAAAACAAGAATATAGTCAGGGACCTAGGTCCTTGGGTTGGTAGCTCCATCTCTCTTGTCCATCATTGGCAATGGTTCTCAGGCAATCCTTTTATTTAGCTCAACTAATTGCCAGAGGACTATCATCAAGTTCCATAGAGGTTATCACTCCTTTATACTCAGCATTGACCAGGACAAGTATTGAGTACAATGTCCCCTTTTTGGATATATCCCCCTAAACCTATCAAAAATCCTAACCAAAAAACATCACGTCTAAAGTGCCTAAGCTATGAGCAGTGACTGAAAACGCTATACCTTTATTCAGTTTCTTACAAGTTTTTGAGGAGAGATCTTGTTTTGCTTATTGTGCCAGTAGAGACATGATTGTCCTGGACCTCCTGTTTCTGCATAATTCCAATAGCTCCACCAGTACTAGAACCAGGGATGTAAATCTTCACCAGCAGCTAACTAAGACATGGTGGAGGGACAGGTTTATAACCTAGCGCCTGTCAAACCTCTGGAATAAACTTCCCATATATGTTAAGAAGTGTGACTCACTATCTTCCTTTAAACATAAACTACAAGACTGGATGGATATTCACAAATTTTCTCCAGTATCGGTTGATATGCCCTTCTTAGAGAAAGGAGGCATGGCCTGATGGCAGTTGCTGGCAAAGAGTGAAAGGTCCTGAAACTTAGTGTCCTTGGAATATCTTAGAATCTATGAATCACATAAAACATATCACTAGTAGCCCAAGCAAACTTGAGAATTCCATACCATTTGAGGAAAAAATGCATCCATTTAATTTACATTCTATTGGCATTTTATTGACCAAGTTAATCTCATTACATGTGTACTTATTTTCCAGGGAAACCTGAGGTAGTACATATACAGATGGGAATAATTTCTCCAGGCTCAGGGAGACCAGAGCTGGAAGATCTACAAATGGGAGAAATTTGTACAGGCAACAAGGAAAATTCCTTGGTTCGTTACATGCTGTGAGATGTCGCCATGAAAATAGTGATAGACTTAAGAGAAGGAAAGGCAGTCTCAATGCAGGATGCTGGTGCTGTAGATACAACAGAGCTTGAGCCCAGGTGAACAGGCTCATACAATGTTGAAATTATATGAATCAGTAAGCAGTATTCCTTGGGCACAAATTATGTGGAAAGCTACTGCTGTAATATTGAAAGAAGGAGGACAACAAGATGAGGCAGATTGTGTGAAATGTACTATGTAAAATCATGTCCTTATTCTAGCTGTTATGGAAGTCAGCCTGATGGAGGCACAACCTGTTCTGCTGGAAGTCTGTTGTGACATTATGAGAGGAGATGGATGAAAGAGGACTTGGGTGGAAATGGTGGTGAGCTGCAACCATTCTGCTGTGGAACAATTGAAAAGAAGAAGAAATCTGCTTTGTTTCTGGTGTTTAATAGCTAAGGTTTATGACAGACACATGTTTTGACTATTGTACTGCAATTACTGGGATTGAAATCAGAGGACTTACAGTCTGTTGTACACATTGGTAAAGGATTTTTCTCAGTGTAAAGTCTGACTCCATCAGTCTCTACCTACCCACTTTGTGACGCTGAGCAAGTCACTTAACTAGACAGTTATTTGTGGAAATTGTACTACACTATTCAATGATCTCCTGGACCTCATATCCTCTTAACTACATGTGAGCTTTTAACCTATCACTGCAGTGTTTATACAGATTAGGCCTCCAGTGCTGGTGGAAGACCAAGTGCAATACGAATTATAGACTTTTTGTGAGTCAGTGGACAACATTAAAAAAGCATTGGACAGTGATGCTATATCACTATATGGACTGGAAGGTGGGAGACTGGTGTAACTTTGTAAGAAATACTACGATTATCCATTTATCTGTGACTATTGGTGATCCTAAATGCAGGCACACATTTTTTAGGGGGATGTAAATTCTTTAAAGAGTGCTAATTTTGTGGATCAGAGTGTCACATTGTAGAAAGAAACTAAGAAAAACTACGAGCAGTGTGGGGGGAGAGGACTACACTCAAAATAATCATGCTCCTGATTGCAGGAAATAGAAATGTGTGAGCATTCTGTTTTGGTTACACTGGAGGTGAATATATACAATAAGGTACTACTGATAAAACTGTTGATGAATTTTTTGTAAGTTAAAATGCAGAAAGATTAAGGGGGAGATGAATGTAAGTCTGCTACAGTACAAGTGATTTAGGAATTGAAAACAACAACTAATTTGCATTATAACGCTCTATCTCATGAGAAGAACAGGATGAGGGACATTTAGACTAGGGAAATGACAAGAAAAAGAAAAAAAAGTTACACCAAGGAGGGCAAAACTTTCTTTCTGAAAATTGATGTGGATGATATTAAGAATCTAGTTAGGAGGCTGACTCTTTTCCTGTGGTTAAAAGGTTTGTTTTCTACCAGATCTTAAATTAATTCCTAAATGTGAAAGAGAAAATACAAAGCATGGTAGGACTTTTATAGTATAATTGTATTGAAAATAAAAGGTAAAGCCTATTTGCAAGATTAGAAATGTAGTTACTGATAAATGCAAACATCATATGGGTAAGAAGCTTTAATTGTGGGCTAGAAGAAAAAATGTATAGTAGTAGAAAGAAAGACATAGGACTGTTGAAGAAGGCAGAAATTAAAATAATGGAGAAAAATATTTTTATTGATTAAAATAGACACATACAAAGGCTGGCTATATAACTTATTATAAAATATTAGTTGTTCATTCATCACCATCATCAGACCCCTTTTTCCCATTTTTTTACAAGGGGTCGGGGATTTGTGTTAATTGTCGCCATCTCTCTCAATTCAGTGCCACACTCCTACCTTCTTTGACACGAATGCCTGATTGTTGCAGATCCTCAGTCATACAATCCATCCACCGCTTTGCTGGACATTTTCCTTTTCTCTTACCTTCTTCCTGTCTGTCCCAAATCTTCTTCACCAAATTGTCTTCTGCTTTTCTGCTCATGTGTCCATTTCTTTGTCTGTCCCACAGTGTGCATCCTACCACCCTTCTATCTTGAAGCTGCACTGCCCTTCCATCTTATCTCTTGGATACATGGGATGTCCAGCCTCTTCCATATCATCATGTCATCCACTTACAAGCTGTGTCCTGTCAGTGATAGTATATTAAGTGTAGCAATTTTCAGTTCATGTTTGGCAGGTTGATTTGTTTTATGTCCAGCTTTTGCTCAATGGAGCTATCCCAGGTAACCAAAGCTGGGCAACTAGACACGGTCAGCCAGTAGCTTATTGGCCCAGGGCTGCTGGGTTTTATGGCAGGCATACACTGGCCAACCCCTCCCACTGTTGGCATGGGTCCCTGGCATACGTTGGAGTAGGCCAGTTCCTCAACCCACTTATCACATGTAACTACCCTAGCGTGTTTTGGTGACATTAGTCACATAGAGCAATATTTGATACCATCAAGTGGCTAGTCCTGCCATGGCAAACTAGCCCTGCTATGGTACACTAGCCCTTCCACAGCCTGCTTATCCTGACATGGCACCACTAACCCTGCCTTGACACACTAGTCTTGCCCCTGCACATTAGTTGTTAAGGAGAGTTATTTTTTTTAATAACATTTTTTTTCTTTCCATGTCAAAATTAGGATCTGTAGTAATATGGCAGCAAACAATAAAACACTTGTAGATAAAGGGTTATTTAAGATAAAAGAAGAGGTCATGAATCATCAGGAGGTGTAGAAGGCTTTTGAATTACTGTTGCAGGACCATGAAAGTGTAAAGTTTTATTATGATTCTTGAAATAAATGGTGAGAGAGTTATAAGAAAAAAAGTTTGGAATGACCTAAATATGAATTGAATGAAGTAAGGAATTAACTTTACTAACAGTTTTTAGAAGTAATCAGAAAAAATACTATGAGTGGCATTTGTGTGTCACTTGCATAAGACATTACAACAGAGGGGTATGATTTTAATATAAGGTAGCCTATGAAAAGAGTTTTGAAACAATATGATCTGGTTCCAGAAACAATAGTATACAGTAAAAGGTAGAAATGAAAAAGTTTCAGTTACTGGCTAAATGTATGCAAAGAAAGGAAGTTTTGCTGACAGCATTAAAAGCAGGAAAACAAATGTATAATACTACATATGAAATGTTAAGGCATACAAATGAGACTTTTTCAGAACAAAAATACCTTGCTTAAAAATGAATGATTATAGCAGCTTTCAAAGTTCATTGAGGGTAGCCCACAGCAGATAAATTACAAACTAAAAATTAAGTATTTTAATGTAAAAAAGAAAAAAAGACAAGGAGGAATAAGAGGTGGCAGATGAGAAAACTACAGTGAGATTTTCTGGAAAAGTTGAATAGTGGTAAAAAGACAATTTCTGAAGAAACCCATTGGCCGATTAAGTTGCAGGTCAAGGAAAGTAAGCAAACTGATACAGATATTTCTGTAAGAAGAATTAATGATGTAATAAAAACTGCTGATGAAACTACTGCTCCTTGGATGAATGCATTTAGGTATGTTTTATAAGAACATGACAGATAGTTAAGTTTGCTCACAGAAATCTTATAGGAATTGTGTCAAAAACAGAGTAGAATCAGCTTTCTATGCAAGTGTTATTAACGTTATTTGTAAAATGTATGATAAAATCGATTTGAAAAATTAGCAAATAGATTTGAAAATTACCAGTCCTTGTCACTGTCTAATGATGACTATAAAATCTGGACTAGTATTTTACAGCCAAGATCATCAGAGCCTGTCTTTCCCTTTGGTTGGGAGGGTGGCCTAATGGTTAAGGTGTTTGCCTTACAAACACAAGGTGCAGGGCTTGAGTCCTACAAGGGATAATTGGCTAGGCTTAAAATGGCTCACAAGGACAGTTAGCCTAGTACTAATCTATGAACCTATGAAGATTGTTGAAATACTTAAAGAAAGTTATGGAAAAGAGTTATTTTGGGTAGAAATGGAAAAATAGAGGACATTCATATAAATAAAAGAAACATCATTTGAAACTGATGTGAAAAGATTTGGGAATTGGTGGCAAGGGATACATTATAGGCATTTGAGACTATTGTTAATGATCAGATGATAAAGTTGTTAGATAGCTATGGTTGTAGGGGAAATAATGTGAAAATTTATGAGGTCATCTTATGAGTGTAGAAATGCAAAATACTTGCTGGGTGCCATGGGACACACAAAGTCAGATTTTATTGCAAAACCCTGGTCTCTTCAATAATAGATTACTGCAATACCCTTTACCTGTAACTCCCTAACACTGGGTTGGGCCACTTACAGATGCTGCAGAACTCTGCAACAAGACTACTTACTAGAATACTAGTACCTGCTCTGCACAGCATTGATTGGCTTCTTGTGTATTGCAGGATAATTTCTAAGATCATAGTGTTAATTTATTTGATTACTTGTGACATAAATCAATTTTATCTAAAGGAGCTTGTTGTGCTGAACTGCCTACCCTGGATACTACACAGTGTATGTGGGGCTGTTAGCAGTATCATGGGTTTATTTTAAAACCTCTGAGTATCAGATACTGTTTCATTAGGCCCCTCAAATGTGAAACTTATCATGTGAGAACAGGCTTCATGAACCCCACTGCTCGCCTTTGGTTTTTTTTTTTTTTTTTTGCACAACAGTTCCACTGTATGCCAACCAGGATTCCAAATCTTACCCTTTGTACTCTTTGGCTATGTACAATTTTACTGTTTATCATTCTTAAATGAATGGATAGTGTTTGAGTTTGCATAAATAAACTACTTGAGTTATGTTCCATCTCCATTGCCAATGAAATGCCTGTATTTCCTTATCTGATATTCATCTTTGTTGTCACCTGTTGTCTTTTAAATTCTTTCTTCTACCCGTCCTTTTTTCATAAAAAGTGTAATCAGGTTATAGAACTTTAAATATACTAGCTTATCTTCTATTTGCATTTGCCTTTTAATGTGAAATTAAATATTATGTGCTATGAAAAGGCAATATTATCCCATACAATCATATTTCTATATGTGCAGAATTGGTATTGAGCTCAAATACTTTGTGTATATATTGCTTTCATAATTTGAGTTGAATTATTTCTTTTTAATTACTCTTTTTTCTGAACAAATAATTGCATCCCAGTTTATTCTGTTTAAGAAATAGCTAAGGTGATAATGACTTACAGTAAAAAAAATAAAAGGTTCATTATATATTTCATGCAGAGAATGAATTAGTTCAAGGGTTATAAAGAATTATACCATGATCCCCCCAAAACGTGCACGCTGATTGGCCAGCGTGCCCGTTGTAAATCGAGTTATACTAATGGAAAAAGGTCCGGTCGCCCGGACTTTTTTCCATTAGTATAACTCGTTTTTTTTAAACACTGTCTCGCTATGTTAAATGGGTTTAACATGGCGAGACAGCTTTAAAATAAGCAACGGAGATCTCCGTTGCTTATTTTAAACTGTCTCGCTATGTTAAACCCATTTAACATAGCGAGGCAGTGTTTAAAAAAAAAGCAACAGAGAAAGCAAGATCTCCATTGCTTTTTGGTGTCTCGCTATGTTAAATGAGTTTAACATAGCGAGACAGTTAAAATAAGCAACGGAGATGTCCGTTGCTTATTTTAAAACTGTCTCGCTATGTTAAACTCATTTAACATAGCGAGGCATAAAAGCAACGGAGATCTTGCTTTCTCCGTTGCTTGCCCACAACTCTGATGTACTGCGCAGCGCAGTACATCAGAACTGCCGGATGCCAGACATCTGCGGAAGGGCAGTAAACAGGCATTATACTATGCCATTATTTAAGAAAAGTAACAGTTTCTTTTCTTAAATAATGTCATATAATAGCAATAACCGCCTGGGTGTGGGTAATGCTAATTACCCACAGTTGGCTTTCTTTGGTCCTCGGGCTTAGCCTCGGGACCAAACCACGCCAACCGTGGGTAAATTTAGCATTACCCACACCCAGGCGTGGGTTATTGCTATAATAATCTGTTCTGTTGAAGCCTTCTTTTCTAATATTGCAAATAAAGTATTTTCTTTAAGCTGAATTCTTTCTTCAGCAGATACCTACTTTCTTCACAAAAATACTAGATTATTTTTCTGTTTTTTCTAATACTACCTATTTTCTTCCAGGGACTTGATTTTGTAAGTGATGGACAAAAGAGTGAAGAAGATTAGTATTTCCTGTAAAAATTTTAGTGTGCAAACATTCAAGTTTCCTATTAACTTTAGTTACAAAACACTTTAGTTCAAGAAAGTGGCATTAGTAAAGTGTAAGGTGAAAAGAAATCTCTAATTATTTTTGGCACTGTTTTACCAGTATTGCCCTCAAATTAACATGTCAAATATTTCTGCAATTATTCCTTCCCAGCTAATAAAGATCTTCTCTTAGGTGCTGCCATTGTCTAAAACATCTTAGGTCTGTAATATTTTCAGTTTCTTAGCTTTTTGGCAGTGACTTGGTTCTCTCTCTCCATTCTTTTTTAAGAAAAAATAAACAGCATTTTACTGACTTCTACATTTAATGAACACATTTATACCATGATTCCAGGTCTGTGTGCCAATGAAACTCTTGTGCCATTCAGGTCACCAGTCACCTTATTCTAATGTTTTTTAATAAAGAATTGAAAAGAAAAGACTATAAAAAGCTATCCTTCACTCACAATCCTCATGCTGAAATTATCTGTTGCATAAGTCCTCAGCCAAGTGTCAGTTACACTTGTATCATGCTTGTATAGAGCTTTTCATGAGTGCGACTTCCTCTCAAGCAAACTGCATTTCAGTTTTCTTTTTGGAAATCTGCAAAGGGACTTGCGAAATTACAAACGCTTCATTAAAACTAGGAAGGTTCAGTGCTTCCATCTCTCACAAGTAATACAAATGAGACTTTTTCAGAACAAAAATACCTTGCTTAAAAATGAATGATTATAGCAGCTTTCAAAGTTCATTGAGGGTAGCCCACAGCAGATAAATTACAAACTAAAAATTAAGTATTTTAATGTAAAAAAGAAAAAAAGACAAGGAGGAATAAGAGGTGGCAGATGAGAAAACTACAGTGAGATGATGACCAGGAGTTAATCATGGCAGCAATATAAGCAACGTTCTTGGTTATTGTTGATTTTATATTAGATTACTTGAAAGTCAAACATAAATTTTTGAATTGACCAATTGATTACATTTTATTCCAGTTGTTAATGGAAATGTTTCTAATACTTTGTCAGAACTTAATTTACTAAGCAATTTAACCTCAAAATGAATGTCCCCAGGCAAAGCTGAAGAGAATAATAAAATGCTTTTACAAAATAGTAGTTAGTCATCCAGTTGTCTCTGTGTTTACCACGACTTTTAAAGAAGACAGCTACACAATGTTCAATGCACTTTTGAGACAAACTTTCTAAAACTGGACAAGAGAAGAGTACAATGCCTCAATAATTGTGAGGGTCTACTACAAGTGCTAGTTTGCTGTACACCCGCTCGCTACCACTTGCTCAAAAAAGCAAGTGCTTTAACTACCACTAACTCAATTTCCTATTCCTACATAGCCCTCACAACACCCATTCCTATAAACTGCATAGTCCTACCAGAAATTAAAACCTTAAACTCTCAACCAGTTTCCATCCCAACTCCTTGGTCCCTTATAGTAAACCTCCATTTCCCCTCCCTAACCCTAAAGTTTCTTATTGCTTCCTACACCTAAAACTAAAACTGATATCCACTCCTTAATAAACCTCTATTCCTCAATTGTTCCTTAAACCTAAAACTAAATCTCTAACCTCCCTCTCTAAACCTAAATTCTCTGATTGCTCTCTAAACCTATAATTCCCTTCCCACTCTCTAATTCTAAAACTCCCTTCCAGCTCCCTACCCCGAAATACCTCTCCTGCTCCCTAATCTGCAAACCATCCTCCCACTTCCTATTCCTAGACCCACCTCCTGCTCTTTCCTCACACAGCTGCTTGCCCAAACTCATATTCAGGTTTGAGCATGAGCAGCAGCCTTGCCAAGCCGGCAAAGTACTCACGTCCCTGACTCTAAGGCAATGGTTTTCGAGTACATGGGCCCAGAGTAACTGTAGTCAACCTAAATCTGCAGCAAAATGAACAAACAGTTATGGGCATGCTAAAGGATATAAATACAAATGTTGAAATTCTTATGAATGATTTAAGAAGGATTATGACACAAGTGAAATGTATTATTTAAAATCATACCTTAATGTCTACTACATTGGTAATAAAAATGTAAAATTACTTTACTGGGCCATATCCATATCCCAGTATATTATGGTTTTCCAGAAATACCTAAAAGTCCACAGAAACCACAAGGGAGAGCCATTTTGTTTCACAATGACAGTTGACTGAATAGATTTTTAATATTTCTTGAACAAATATTGAATAATTCTCTGCAATATACACAGAATTAGATAACGGACAACAATATCACCAGCACAAAAATCATGGGATAGAAAACTTCCAGAATAATGTCAAACTGACAAGTTGTAATACAAGGCGTTCCTCCTTCCCTAAAAATAAACCTAAAACATCTAACATTTAACACATAGAAATATAAGAAGTGGCTACAAATGTTTCCAGAAATGAGAACAAATAAAAAAGAAGAAGATCAACAACAAAGCAAATTGCAGGTCAGCAGAAAGAAGAGAGCGCTATGAAAGCTAGTATAAATGAAGAACTCCAGATGCAGGCCCAGCTTAATGGGATGATTGGCATAGCAGAGATGCAGGAAAAAATGGATAAAATATATAATGAGGTTAAACATATGAATGACTCTGCAAGAACATATCAAGAAGATGGACAAAAGACTTAAAATAAAAACAGCCCTGTTCAGCCAGTCCATTGATATTGAATATCTCAGGAAAGTGCACTGTGATCACACCATGTGGTTGGCGGATCTCAAGACAGCCTAAAAGGAAAATAGAGTTCTGTAAGTAAACTTACTATAACAGAAGACAGCCTACGAGGAAAGTAAAGTTCTGTAAGTCAACTTAGCATAACAGTAGATGTTTGAATGATCACTGCTGCAGTAGCCTTTGCAATATGGGTTATATCCTTCCAAGGTTATAACAACTGGCTATCTTCCAAAGTTTCAGGGAACCTTCCACACACCCAAACTGTCAGGCATCTCAAGCTCAGCTGACTAAAAGACAAGCTTGGGTGCTGAGCCCTTCAGAGTGTTCCTGCCGAAAGAGATGGAGAGGCTGAGCCCTGAAAGGACAATGCTAGGAAGAACAATAAAACAAGTAACCATACACCAATAAACAAGAAGGAAGAAGGTAGAGAGTAGCTACTGCAGCAGTGATCATTCAAATATCTACTGTTATGGTAAGTTCACCTACACGACTATGGCATCATCATCATATTAATCACTGCTTTAGTAGCCTTAGCTAGATAGGTAGATTACCCTACCTTAACTGTATCTGAGAGGTAGAAGGCAAAGAGTCCAGAAACTCCAGTAGAATGATCCTTGCATGATACTAGAAAAGCCTGGTCTCAACCTAGAGAAGAAATCAAGCTTATAGTGCTTTGTAAAAGAATGCATAGAGGACCAAGCTGCAGCTTTTAGAACATGTCTAGAATTGTATCCTTTCCTAAATGCCATAGATGAAGCCAAGACCCTGGTAGAGTGAGCCTTTACTCTGCCTGAAATCGCTTTGTTGTGGTGAGTAAAACAAAAAGTAATAGCCTAAGACAACCATTTGGAAATAGTCTGTTTTGACACAGGTTGTCCCTTCTTCTTACCTTCACATGAATTAAACTATTGATCCAAAGATCTGAATGATTTAGTTCTGCCAAGATAGGGCTTGAGTTTCTGGTGGACATCCAAGTTACGGAATAACCTTTCACCCTCATTTTTGTGTGCAGGAAAGAAAATGGGGAGATGGATAGTTTGGCTTTAAGTAAACTCAGATACCACTTTAGGCATAAAAGAAGGATTAATTCTCAAAGAAAATTACATAAGGTTGACTCACCATAATAGCTTGGAACTCAGATACCCTTCTTGCAGATGTTAAAGCAATCAGTAAAACTGTGTTCCATGTTAAGAACCTCGGTTCAGCAAGGTTAACTGACTCAAATAAGATCCCATAGGGCATCGGTTTTCTTGAAAGCCTGTTATGCAAAACCGCTCTCAAAAACATTTTGATATGAGAATGCACTGAAAGAGGAGGATCTATGGGTAGACATGCCAGAATGGCTGATAAATGAATGAACTATATGAGAAGTAAGGAAGGCTATAGGATAGTTTTTCACACAAATATTGCAAAAGCAGAGTACAACTAGCCCTGAATGGGTGTTAGTTATGTTGTTGGCACCAACTAGAGAACCTTTTCCTTTTGCTAATTTATGATTTTCTATTAGCAGGCTTTCTTACCTCCATTAGCACCTGCTGCATGTCCTCAGTAAACAGGTGCCTAGAAGGAATTAAGACATCATCATCCAGGCAGTCAGTTGAAGTTGATTGGCATCGGGGTGTATCAAACATTGCTGTTCTTGTATGAGTACATCCTGTCTGTGAGGAAGCTTGTGGTAATTGCCTCTGCCCTTTCCAAAAGAAGGGAGAAACATGGTTGCCTTGTCCTGAAGGGAGTCACCACAACGATTTTGAGGGATTCCTTCTGGATCTTCAGAAGTACCCTGGATATTAATGAAAAAGGCAGAAAAACATACAAGAGTATTCCTAGGAAAAGAAAAGGCATCTGCCTTCCAGGTTTTCTTGCATGGAGTCTTGGTGCAGAATTTTACCAGCTGATTGTTCAGAGAGAAGGCAAAGATGTCTACATGAGGAACTCCCCACAGATGGATCAAATTTTGGAAGATCCCCTGATATAGTTTTCATTTGGGAGTGTCTGTCCTTGTCCTGCTCAGCTTGTCTGCCACACAGTTTTGCTCTGACAGAATGTAGGATGACTGTAGAGTGAGATTGTGCAGTGAAGCTATATCCCAAGCTGAAATAGCTAGCCTGCTGAAGGAGTATGACCTAGTTCCCCCTTGCTTGTTGATGTACCACATGACAATGGTATTGGCTGTAACAACTTGAAGCAGTCCTGAGGACCAAAGATAATTCATTGAGTCCAGTGACTTGATCAGAGTAAACATCTCTTTTATATTTATGTGCTTGCATCTGCCCTTGGAGTCCCACACACTTTTCGCCTTTATTCTTCATAAAAATGTTCTGCAATCAAGGTCAGAGGCCTCTATGATGAATAATGGCTTTGGAAAAGAGAGGAAGAAGGGGGAGATGAATTTAAAGATATCTGTTGTCTCCACCAAGTGATTTCTCTTTTGACAAACCCCAGCACTGGGATCTGAAAAGACAAGGGTTGTTGGTGCTAGTGACTTCAGATACCACTGTATCTTTTTCATGTGGAATTTTGTCAGAGGTCTCGTGGGAATCAAAAAATCCATAAGACCCATAATCCTGAGGTATTCCTTCACAGTGACCAAGGTCTGAGTGGAAAATCTTAGAAATAGATCTATATCTAGATCTATTTTTTTTCCTGTGGAAAAAAAATCTCTTTCAGCTGTGGTGTCTAGTTGACATCCCAGAAACATAGTTCTGTGATAAGGAATCCCAGTTAGTATAAGAGATCTCCCACCCAAGACACAGATTCCTGCCACTTTGAAATAGACTCTGCAAATATAAACAAGTCATCTAAATTTGGAAAAACTGTGGATACCCTGTAACCTACAATGAGCTATATCTGGAGGTAGACACTTTGTGAACAATCCTGGTGTAGTGGATAGTCTAAAGGTAAGGCAGAGAACTGATAATGTGATACAGACACATAAAACCTTAAGAAAGGTTTGAGGTCTGGTTGAATAGGAATGTGATAATAAGCATTTTTTTAAATCTAGTGCTACCATGAACCTTAATAGAGGAAGTTACATTGTGACGTGACATCATTTTGGACTTGGGCAGTATCACAAACAGGTTTAGGAAAGAAAGCTCCATAACTGGTCTGTATTTTCTTTCTTTGGCATTAAAAACATCATTGAATAAAACTCATTTCACACCTGGAAAGGAAGAACTGGTTCTGTCTTCTGTCAATCTCTTGGAGAGCATGTGATGAAGGACAGGTGGAAAGAAAAGAGTCTGGCATGGAGGATGAGGAATTGCCACCTGGAAATGAAGAATTTCTTCCCATTGCCATCTGTAACGTTGCTGAATGATCTTCAGAACCAATTTGTCTAAAACTACCTGCTGAAAAACAGAAAAGCTGAGATTCAGACTTTCTGGAAGGAAAACAAAGGAGATGCAAGGATGGGAGAGAGGGGAACAAATCCTTTTAAATAGTCATTTTGACTTCTTGGACTGTTCTTGGTTTTGGGAGTTTCAGGAATTCTTCTTGAACACCATTGCCATTTCTTCTTAAAAGTCTGTTTACCTGCATTAAGTTGAGACTGCTTGTTTCTTAAAACAAAAATTGGAAGGGGACTTAGAGAATCCCTTGGAAAACTTGGAAAAGGAGAGTTGAAAAAATCTTAAGAGATTTCCTGTATCAGTTTCCTCTTTCATCACACTTTCTGATCACCTCTGCAGCAGAGGGTTCAAAACCTAAATTTCTGTGCAAAGGAGAATTTAAAATCACATTTTTTACCATTATTTGGGAGATTATAAGAATGCAGATATGCAAACCTCCTCAAAACAGTACCAGTGGCCATAGTCCTAGAAGAAGCATCAATAGAGTCATACACACACACACACACACACACACACACACACACACACACACACACACACACACACACACACACACACACTGTACAATGAATAGTAACTTGAACAATGGAAGAAATGTAATTATTTAATGCAGTTTTTATCAAGAAATTGCAGTCGGAGCATTCCTCATACTTTCACACATTGCAACAACAGACCTTAACATATGATCCTGACAATTCAAAATTCTGAAAATCAAAGTTGCAGAAGCATACACTTTTTCCCATATTTATCAATAATTTTCTCATCCTTGTCAGAAACACTAAGATTGGAATTAACTAAGTGTTTAACAGCAGAAGGATTAACTAAAGCTTTAGCTGCTGGATCGGGTTTGGAAAAAGTGTATAAAAACTTAGACTGAGGAACTTTATACATCCCGTCTGCCTTTTTATGGGCAGCTAGCTGTTTGTCAGGAACATTGCTGGCAGTAACACACACATTCTCCGGTGCCAACAAAACTAGGGGAATAGGTGCAGGTTCTGGAAATTCCTTCTGTAACAGCTCATAGTATTTTCTTAGAGACTGAGAAATATCTGTTCTCCCACTGAAAACACTGGCTCAAATAAAGACATTCCCCACAGGAAGATTCAGAATCTGATCACTCCTCTGAGTTTGAATTAGAGATCTGCGGAGTAAACACTGTATCTGTCTGCCCCTTCTTCCTGTTGTCCAGATTCAGAATCTGGAATCTGTGAAGGAAAGGAGTCATCCCTCTTTCTTTTACCAAAAACTACTTTACAAGAAGGATCAATAGTTTAAATTAAACTCTGAGAGAGACCCAATAAATTACTCCTGTTTTAGGAAATTTGAGGAGGAGTAGATATATGCTTAGTTCTCTATTTCATTTTGACAGGAAAAATGAGACCAGCAGTGCTGTTATTGGCAGCGGCAGCTTCTCCGGGGATGGGTACAACATTCTGATAAAAAGGGGAAGCCTTCCCTGTCCCCTCTCCCAGAACCAACAAGAGTGGCTTTCCCTTGCCCACTGAGGGAACCGTAACAGTCACAGAGGACATGGCTAACCCCTGGTAAATAGTGGCTGTGGGTGATACACCAGAGGGGTCCAGGGAAAAAGATGAGTGGTCTCAGGTAAAACTAATGGCCACAGCAGAATCACCCACCTGTGGCAGAGAGAAATTGCTAGCCTGCTGTGATGGCAAATGCTGTTTGTTTAACTTTTTCTTTTTGTATCTGGAAGAAGGACCAACCACGACACTGACAAACTGTTACATGGTTAAGCAAAAAATGTGCCTCTTTCCTGGGAAAAATAAACAGCAAATGCAGGAAAAGTCTTTAAAAGTTACCTTTTTACAGACAAACACATTAAAAAGCACTTTAAAATACTTTGCCAGCCTCACAAAGTAAAATAAACGGAATTTCGCCACAGAAAAAAAAGTTTTTCAGTTACTTTAAAGAACTTTTAAAATGACAGGAAAAAACAGCACTTCTGTTTAAAAGCACAGTATAGACTTATGACAGTCCATTAAAACACAACCCCCTAGCTTTAAAATAACTTTCCTGAAGAGGAAACTGTTGATAAAAAACATAATTATTAAATGGAACTTATTTCTCTAAGAGAACTTGTTTGCCCAGTAAAAGAACAGTACAAGCCAACCTCTGATCCTCGACAGCCTCAGAGGAGAAGACTCTTCAGCGGCAGTAAAGCTCTGAAGGACTTAATACCCAGACTTGTCTTTAATCAGCTCAGCATGAGCTACTTGATATCCTTGGCTTATGGAAGGTGCCCTGAAGTTTTAGAAGCTGTCCATTTGTTTTATCTTTGCCAGGATTTGACTCATATAAAGGTTATTGTGAGCACCTGAGGGAGAAGCTTTTCAGAACAGAGGTTTGTGGAAGAGGGAAGAATCTGCACTTTACTAATGTTCCAGAGTGGCAGAAAACAATGACTGCATGGCCTTTTTGCCTGATATGTTACTCAAATGGACTGGAATAGCTAAAGAATTATTGCTGCTGGACAGAGCCCATAGGGTCTACATCGCAGAGAGTTGAAATGCATGATTTCCACAATGTATCTTAGTTAAAGTCCAGACTTTTAGAGTAAAGGAGCACTTACAAATGTATAGAAAAAAGTGGAAATATCCATTAGTTGGTGATAAGAGAATCAATGTAGACCATGATTTTCGTCATGGACAAGGAAGGAGAACAGTAAGTGTTTTTTTTAAATATTAAGATGACGCAGAACATTGAAGATGAGATTTTGGCTACAGTACCCTGCTATATTAAAGATATACATTCCCACTCATTAAAACTTTAAGAGAATTAACTATAAGAGAATTAGAGAGATATTGACAGTATTGCCAGTACAGCTCTTATGTAGCTCCCAAGGATGCAGACAATGAAAGAAATACAAGTGGGATCAAGTGTGCATGAAATATGGCCATTAAAACCATTTCCAGTATTTTGACAGAAAACAGTGAGAGGTGATGAAACACTCCAAGACAGTAAGGAAAGCTTTTCTTCAAATAATCCATGAAGGGAAGCAGCAGCTGATGGACAACCTATCGAATCAATAAAACTTGAATGAGGGAGATTAAACTTATGCATATACCAGCTACAAAGATGAGTGCACTGTATTTACTTATGAAGGGTTTTACTTTTTCCTTTATGGTAAAATGTAAAACTAAACATTCAAGCCTGTTTGCTGGCTGATATTTGTCCATCTCTAAAACTCTAACAAATATAATACTAATGGATTATTTATTGCTTGGACTTCTCAACGTCATTTTGAACTACATTATTCAATCCCTGGGATTCAGTAATACCTACACTAAGTGTACACCATTCTGAGTGAACAGAGAACACACACATAACTCATACCTTCTTCTAACTAATTTTAGTCTTCCTGCTGATATTCTTGCAGCTTTAAATGTTGACAGGGATTCATAAAGGTTACCGCAAAGTGTAAACTACATGTACACTTACTGTGCACTTAGTGTAGGTGTTATTGAATCTGGCCCATGCTTCACCCCTTCTCCCTTCTTTCAGTTAAAAAGCAGATTAATGGAAATAGACAAGCACCAGGAGAGAATGACTGTTTCATTTAGCCAGGCCCATTTGAATGAAAGGATGGGATTTAAGTGACTGTCTAGGGCTAATCTTAATTATGCCTCATGAGGCAGAGCAATACGGGCATGTTTGGTGTTGCAAGTTAACTTTGCCAGAAACAGATAAGTGCCTGAGGCTTGGAATTGTCATTATACATAATACATACATAATATGTATCTCCCACCTAAACCTAAAAACAGCAATTTCAAGCAGATATTTTCACAAATAATAGCTTTCCCGTAAGGTATTACATTGTTAGCGGAAGACTGGAATGTGGTTACTTCTAAAGAAGAGGTTAATTCAGGAGCAAGACCCAGAGGAGTAATACCAGCCTGCAAATTACTGAGAAGCATTACTAAAGTATGGGCAGTGCAGTGGTGTAGTGGTTAGTGCTGTCACCTAAAAGAAAGAGGTTTCCTGGTTTGATTCTTGGCTGGGGTGCCTTCTGTGCAGAGTCTGCATGCTTTCAGTGCTTTTGTGTGGGTTTCCTGGGTGATCTGATTTCCTTCCCCATTCAAAAGACATGCAGTAGTTGGACTGGGCACTCTAAATTAGTCCTAGATGTGTGTTGTGCACCCTCTGAGGAGGGTTGGGCCTTGGGCTAGCAACCTGAGCCTGTAAAACCTGTAACTGCTACATAAACAATGAGTGCTGAAAGATGCTCATTGCCCGATGTACCACATGGTGCATAAATGGGAAAGAGAGAGATTGTTAAAGTATATGGTTTAACAGATACAGGAGATATTATAGGGTCAGGTATAGGTTTGCATACTACTCTGATGTACAATAATTTGTCAAGACTAAGCAGACTCCATTTGACAAAAGAGCATGACTTCTATGTAAAGAAACTGACAACACACCCTAGAACCCTACCTGATCATGTCCCTCCCTCTGGGCATAGCTATGTACTCAATTTATAGGCATAAAAAAGGCACTGTTATGTATTAACTGGTGGTTAAAAAATTCATTGAAGAAGAAGGCTATAGGTCATCTCATTAGGACAACCAAGAGATATAATAACTGAGTAGGAGGGTGTCAAAGCAGAAGTAATAGATAGGCTTAATGAACAGGAAAAATATGACACGCTGAGGTTAAAAAAGTTTAGGGCTTAACCAGGATGAAATAATTACAAGACAATAGCCCTGAGCTAGATGGAACTGAGTGGAAATAAATGGATGACCTAGAAAGGGTTTGGAATAAATATTTGGAAGAATCTATAGACAAGAAACAAGTCGCCCTTGGGTTACATTTTTTTGAAAACACTGAAGTTACAGAAGCCACTAGCAGGTAAACTATAATAATAACAAAGGGTAGAAACATCCATATTTAAGATAATGGAAACGCAGTCATCAAAACTGGTGGTGCATCCTAGTGAAATTAAAGAAATACTCTGTAATTGTTATCAAACTCTATACTCCCCACAAAATGAGTGTAGATCCTGGTCAATAGAAGTGGCAGAGTTTTTTGTGGATTTGAGGTTGCTATGAATTACAGGGCAAGAAGCACAACACAAAGTCTCATCACTAGTCAGGAAACAGATGCTCGTATAGAAAGCTAATCTACTCGAAATTCCCCAAATGTCAATTCTTATATAACCCATTGGATCACAAGCAGAATCTAGAAAGTTAATGTGGATGGTTCTATTTCCACCAAAATACTTGTCAGTAGTTGTCTACCCCAGGTTACAGTCCTTGGGTCTCTCATCTTTGGCCTTTACTTCTTGCAGATCAAAGCTAATGTTAAGAATTTGTTGCTGACCAAGTATGGTGCCATTATAGACTCCCCAGAGGACACCAAGATCCACCAAGACAGTCTGTCACAAACAAATACTGATGTCAAAACGTACTAAAACAAATTGCCAACAAGTGCATGATTGTATCCTTTGGCAAGCATGACTCCCCTTATTACTATTACATTAACAGCATGCACCCTGAAAATCGATCCCATAGTTGGGGATCTGTGAAACTGTGTCAACAATGAATTGTCCTCTGATCACAAAATATCCACTGTAGTGCATAAGTTCTTTTTCATCTCACAGCTTATATCTGAAAGTATTGTGTTCAGATTCAGTGATATAACTGTTCCTCTATACTCGGCACTCATTAGGCCAATCATTAAGTATACTGCTCCTTTTCATACGTACTTGTCCAAACACTTATCATAACTGAAATGACCACAGTTCTTTCTCGCTAAAAAATCAAGTACCTAAATCATTAAAACTATGCAGACCATCTTAAAGCCTTGTCCTTTTTCTCAGTATCATAAAGACACTGAGATGCAACCTGTCTTATGTATAGACCTTATTCTGTCAGACTTATTACACATTTGCCAGTCCAATGGTATCATAAACATCCACTCAAGAGATGTCAGTATCTTTTGCAAAATAATTGAACATTTTGGAAAGATCGGTCTGTACCACAGAGAATGCCACTTCTCTGGAAATGTCTTTCACTCTACATAAAGTAAAGCACCTTTCTTACTCTATTCAAACATAATTTGGAGGAATGGATGTATAACCTCAAATTCACCCCTGTCCCTCATAGATAGGAGAAACATGTAAATGTCCCAAGATATCCTTGCTGATCCTATCTTTGGGTTATTCATATACAAAATATAATGGCTAAAACTACCATGGAAATCCAAGGCTAGACTTTATTAATATCCTCACAGATCAATTACCTACTAAGTACCTATGAATCTCCATTATTATATAGCTGGCTGTTTGCATAAGCTGCTCTTCCTTCTATGCAGACACATCTAAAATTAAGTTTAAGGAATGAATTGGTGAGCATATCTCAGAGCTAAAAAATGTGTTATCTATTTTTTCTACATGAAACGTGCTCCACAAGGGGGATATTCCATTTGTTCTCTATAAAACCTACTCCACAAATATATGTTGTCTTTGTTCCTTGTGAACGATATCATTCAGTTATTTTATGAACAAGTAGCCAAGACGTGCCTCCAGCTATATTTAATAATAATAATAGTGGGGCATTTTTCATCCTCCACCCAGTATGGAGCTGAACAGTATAGTAATATATATTTAATTCATTCTTACTTCACTTGCCCAATCCTGTATTACAGCGTTGGAATGTTTCTTTTGGACTTGATGTTTTTTCATCCTTTTCTTTGGTGTTGTGCAACTTATTTCATCTTTTTACCTTCACTTAGTTATAGTGGCTCTAAAAGTTTTATCATTATAGATATGCTGACATTATACACTACCAGGAGGCCCTTCTTTGGCAGAATGGGGAGCAGTCCTATATCCTTTCAACATTGTATAAAGCTATTGTCTCCAGAAAATTAATTTCTATTTGCTATTTGTATGACTTTCCCCAATACTGGCCACAAATCTTTCTACCATCTCAGTGACTTAATGCCACAAAGGCAAAACACTTAAAGTGGATCCCAAGATTTTCACAACACTTAATGTACTAAATAATTTTAAAATAAGAGCCATTCATATACCTCAGAGTAAATGGGTATCCCAAATAAATAAAGCATCTTTTCCAGAACTGCAATAGGTACATTTGTTGATGGAGATTGCACTGGTTAATTTGCTGTGAACCTAGAATGTTCTTCTTTCAATATCAGTAAACAGTTTGCATTATTTATGAGACCATAAAAGTTGATACTTTAGATAGCCCATGCAGCTTTGAGCAACTCTGATATCTACACAGTAACTTTTTTTCCACAAAAAACAATTATGCAGCATATTTTCAATAATATTTTCCATTCCAGGGAACCATATATTGCCCTTCATACTGGTAACTGTCTTAACAACTCTTATACTGTGTATCATGTGTAATACCTATGGACATCTTTTTGCAAATTCATAGGTATAATTAACCATGAAATTACCATAAATGGGAAACTCATTTACTCACTATAGCTCTCATCTTTTGTAAGTCAAGTCTATACCTAGACAAGGGCGTAGCTGAGGGATGCTTTGAGATGTAGTCAGTTACAATCTTTCTCTTTTTGTATTGGACAATGAAATTGATAGAACCAAAATGGTTGGTTGTAAGCTCAATGACCATATTTTATTTCTAAGTGATGACTCAAAAAATCTGGAAAATGCGATTACAAATGGCTAAAATGTTATCAGATTATGTAAGAATGCCATATGGCCTTGATAAATGAGTGAAAGAAACATCTACATCTGCAAAACAGAAGCATCAACAGACTATAACCCTGGAAGAGGAAAATGATATGTTAGAACTTGAAGAAGACAGGGTATATAAATATCTGAGAATAAATGAAGGATCAGCAGTATAGCATAATGAAATGAGAACAAGGTTTAATACTTCGGAAGAGCAAAACTAATACTTAGTAGCTTTATCATCTAGGAATAAAGTTCAAGCTACAAATCACCTTGCTCTTCCTGTTCAAACTTAAAGCTTCTGCGTGACTGACTGACACCAGAAGTGCTGGATCTGCTGGACAGGAAGCAAGAAAACTGCTTCATGCTTATCAGACTACAGGTAACAAGCACTGTATGGCAAGATTATATATTACTGCCTGTAAAGTAGGTATGAGCCTTCTTGAAATTAACTATGTCTGCAATTGTTCACTTCATTATATCAAAGCATAAAAAAATTCTAGATCATAAAGAAAACAAGTCTAAGATGACATCTTTGCTTAGGCTAGCAAAATCATTTCAAAAGGCAGTGGGAATGAAAAATAAAACTAGAAGTGGGGAAAGAAAAGAGAGAATATAAAGAATATCACCAGATGGAACGCTGACAATTATAGTGGCAAGTATTGAGAACTGCTGGAACAGCCACCTGTTCATCAAGATTTGATGCATGAATCCCTAATGAGAGGTAAATGTAAACCAAAAGATAAAAGATTAATTATAGCAGCTCATGAGTCGACTTCATACGCATTGTTTTTCAAAGTCAACAAAAATAGTGGTTGATACAGGCAACTGTAGGTTCTGCAGTTCAGACCAAGAAACAATTACACATTTTTTTATGGTTATTATATATTGAAAGGCACTATAATGTAGCAAGATTTTTACACTGTGAACTTTGCAAATACTACAGCATACAGGTAGCCAAGAAGCATTAAATTAATGAATTGCAAAGAATTACTGAAAATGAAGACCTACTGATCACACACAACCATCCAATACCAACTGTGAAGAAAGTAGAAGCAGGAAAATGACTGATACTGCGGTTAAAGAAAAAGTGTCAAAAGAGCATTAATCACTGAAATATCGACACCTAGCTATTATATTGCTCTGCATACAAAGAAGCGTAGTTATAAAATTCCAGGATTAATATGTAAGAACAATATGCAATAAAGACACCCAGAAAGTTCTGTAGTAGCAGGAGCAACAGAGCTAATAGAAAATAATTTTCAAGCATGCTTAAAAATGTTGGCAGTACATATGAACTGCAGAAGGAGTCAATTCCGGTTACATTGCAGGTGCTGAGAAGAACAACCTTGGAGAACATAAAAGATGGAAGTAATATTAATTTCATGAATTTAATCATACCCTTGACTTATAAATGGGATCCATTCCTGTCATAATGTTAGAACCCCTAAATATTTGAAGAAATTAAAAAGAAAGGCTTGATTTTAAGGTTATTGAGTATTGACTATAGTGGTTTTGTGTCAGACAATTTAAATGACTTCCCAGGCAGATATGTTTAGAAGTGTTGACAAACTCAAATGCTACCTTAAGCTTCTTTGGGTCTACTTTATAACAGGGAATGATCAATAGATCAAACGTGGTTATATCGACCCCTTAAAGTTGAAAACTAAAAAGAGAGAACAACCAGAACAATGATTTCTTTCCCAGAGAAAGAAATCTCTGGGCTGGCTGTCCGGGTTGTGCCATTTCCTCCACTGTAGTGCAATCTTGGAGTTGGTATATTTAAGTAGGGGGGTGTGGGGACGAAGCCCCCCACTTAAAATAGTATTTAGTGTGTTTTATTATTATTTTTCTTTTTTTGGGAACAGAGATTTCTTTCCCTGGGAAAGAAATCGCTGTTCTGGTTGTTCACTCATTTTAGTTTTTGATTTTAAGGGGTCGATACAACAGCATTCAATCTTTTCTTTGCAGTCTGTGGGAATATATTTTTTCAGCATCCATCAAGGATATACCTGCAAAAGCAGTCACTTTCTGATTGAAGCCACCCCTACGCCCATCATGGGCTTATTATTTCTCATGATTTTTTGAAGCCTGCATTTTTCTCCATAGAGTTACAACAGGCGGGACCAAAACAAAACATTCCTGTCTCAGATCTAAGATTGTGTGTCCAACTCATCTAATATTTTTTGATATTTGTCTGAATATTGCGATGGTGCATCTTTTTTCATTAAGTCTCTTGGTGATGCTGTGATTGTAATAACATTCTTTATAAACCTGTACTATGTCACATACGGTAAACTCCTCATCTATTTTTTCCTGTGTGATTTTTGCCTGCATGCCTGCCACCAGTCAAAACTGTCCCCAAATGGGCATATTCCCTTACCTGATTGAAGGACAAAACCTATCTGATGGGATCCAACATTCAGGCATCCATGACTGTGCTTTATACCCACACCAGCAATGAGGGAATTTGTAATGGCCTAATCCCATGCCTGGGGAAGGTATGTGCAATTCACATCACTGTTTAAGCTTACAATGCCTTCCCCATTTGAATGCAAGCTTTTGCTTACCTATTTTGAATGTTACCACCAGGCAGTGGCTTAAAAAGTCTAACTACCACCTCCAGGCCACATATTTGCATCACTGCCCCTACTCCAAAGGATAGTGGCATTGTCTATCCATTTACACTCCACCCTTTCCCTACTGTGAGTATTCAGATTCTCCCCTTTCATCTCCATCCAACTGAACTTGGGCCACCAGGACTTAGTAAGGGCTTTATACCACTATGCCACTAGAAAGGGCAAACTCCTCATCTACCTGGGATCAGTGGGTGATGAAATATTATGAAATGGTTTAATCGTACTGATAATATAGCTTTCATTGAGTAGATGACTCCATACCGACTTAGCAAGCTGACAGTTTTCCTTATTTAGAGTCAGTGCACTGTAATTTAATCATTCTAACACATATCTTAACATTTCATCATGCTCTTTCTTTATTTTGATATTACCATTATAATTTTTCACTTTGGATAATCCTTGCAATACTTATGGAATTGCATTTTGAAATGACTCTACTATAGAACTTACCATGAAGATTAACCTTCTATATCTTCTTGTAACAATATAGGTACAGAAAATCATTGCAGTTCTACAAGATGGATATATTTCTAGTAGATGACTGCTAACCAGGCTTATTATCTAATTTTCTAAATACTTTTGCCACTTTTACCTTTATCATTATGTCACCTACTGTGCATGACAGTTGTCACACTTTTTACATGGCCTTGTTGCAACGTTCATACTTGAAACAAATTCTTACATGTTTGGATCTTTGTCTTTCTGTGGTGTTACATTCAGAAATACCCAGGATGTTGGATGAGTGCTCTTCTCTATAACATCCATATTTTTAAATTTCATTAGTTCTTCTTCTACTTTTTTTCTTAAATGAAACTATATTTTCCATTGTGGCTGTGCAATTGGCTATCGTTTTGGGTGATATGCAAGTTTGCTGTTTTTATATCAATACCATTTTGCATTCATTTATCAACTTGTCTTACCTTTCTTTGGTTTCTTGCACTACTGGTACTGATGATTTGCAAAAGTTCTATAAACATTGCACTCTGGTAAATTGCTAAAGAACAGCCTGAGCCAGTTAGCATGTGCAAAGCAGTTTGTGCAGCAGCAGTGGTGTAGAAAGATAAAGACATGACTATAGCCTAGATGGCCTGAGTTCTACTAACAGCTTAAGCAGCTGACATTGTTGGCCACCCTGGAGAGAAAAAGAGAGAATGAGAATGAGACAGGAAGAAGTGGGAGGGCACAGGGCATGAAAAGTCCTTATAAGTTCATAAGTTTATAGGTAAGTACTTGACTAGCTGCCCTTGCAGGCCATTTTAGCCAAGGTCAGAATCAAACCCTGTACCTTGTGTCTGTGAGGTAAACACCTTAACTATCATATCAGCTCCAACCCCTAATAATATTCATTTGTTAACCACCTAGGCCCACTGGGAATACATTCCATTTTCAGAGGCAAACTGGAAGCCATATCTGGTTAAGTGACGGAATCAAACCTTGTACCACAAGAACTACAGCTGGCAACCTTAACCCTCTGAACCAACTGTCATGTTATATTGAATCAGAGAAACAGTACCAAGGCATTCTTTTCTGAGATATCTGAAAAAGAACCTGTCCCTCCAGCATGTTTTGTTTATGGTGGTAATGAGGTTTAGGTCCCTGGAGAGTGTGGCATGGAGGGATTGGAATTTCTTTAGGTGTAGCCTATCTAGCAGCTCTGGGTCAAACATGGCTTTGTAGGTCAAGTAGAGATTGTCTCTATGTAGGTGATAAGAGACAGAGTATAGCTGGAATTATTTGAGTCTGTCCATATAGGGCATGTGTCTAAGGCCTACAATCCTCTTAGTGAGGTATTTTTGTGCCCTTTCCAGTTGTTGTAGGTGTCTAGTGAGGTACATATCAAATGGGGTGTTGTATTCTATAATAGTCTAATGAGGGAGGAGTAGAGAGGGATTATGACCTCTTTCTTTCTGGATGAGAAAATTTTGTAATGAAATGTGCCACATAGAAGGACTTTCTGATTACAGTGGCAATGTGGTTATCAAAGGAGAGTTTGCTGTTAACCTGTGTCCCCAGGTCTCTTATCACACCTTTGGTGTTTAGTGGACTATCACCTATGTGGTAGTTCATGGGCACCGAATTTTTCCCAAAGGGAATGACAATACACTTTTTGGTATTGAGCCATGGGTTCTGGCACCAGTCATTGGTGTCAATGAGGCCTTTTTGTAGAATGTCTACATCAGTTGGAGAATTAGTAATGGCTCCCAGTTTGCAATCATCAGTGAACTTGGTCAGCCAGAGTCCCTTTGTGTTGGCTTGAACTTCAGAGAAGTAGATGCCAAACAGGAGAGGACCTAGGACCAATCCCTGTGGGACATCACTTGTAACTGGTCAGTAGTCAGATTTGGAGTCCGCTACTTTCACAGTGTGGGTTCTGTCAGTGAGCCAGTTGGCAACCCATCTCATGACAAAGGGGTTTATGCCTAGTTTAGTGAGTCTATCTATGATTCCTGAGTGAGGGATGGTGTTGAATGCCTTGGCAAGATCTAGGTAGGCTGTGTGGACTACCTTGCCCTCATCTATAGCTCTGGTGACAGACTCGAAAAAGTCTATCAGGTTGAGCAGGCATGATCTACCTTTCACAAACCCGAACTGCATGGGGTCCAGACTTTGGAGATTCCCTATGTCCTTATTTATAAGTTCCATGATCTCTAGATCACAGTAAAACATAGGATGCAGTCTTCTTGTTGTATGCAATATGGAAATATTAAATCTGACACAAGCATAAATCCTGGGTTTTGCAGCTGCATACAATGAATGCACTTTTACCCAACAAATCAAGCTTTTAGCATCCAGTGCCTTACTTCGTCTTCTTCAAGCATGTTAACAAATTTTGCCAGGCCACCATATGGTGGGCATACTTGACAATAAATGTACATTTTGTGCAAATGGTTGAGTCTGCCTAAATGCATCTAGTCATTCAATGAAAATCATCCTGGAAACTGAATACAACTTATTTTAAACTTTAATTCAAACAAAAATGCAAGAAAAAGTGGAGTCACTAAATCCTGCTCACGAAACTTTAATACCACAGGTTAAGCGCTTTCATCCAAAAACTTTGGCCTTCTTCAGAACAAATAACTCAATAAATGCAACCTTTTTATATAAAATGGTCAAAAAACTTAGCCAATTACATCTCAATTCCAATTAATTAATTGACAAAAAACATTTACCTAAAACCAGTCACTTAAAAAATTCACATAAGAAATGGGGGGCAAACCACATGAACAACATATTTCTTAAATAAAACATTTAAAATGTAAATCCTGTTTGCATTTGTTGTAGTATGCCTTTCTTTTTAAAACTGCTTTGTAGTTAACTCAATTGTTCAAACCTGGTGCCCTGCATGCATCCAAAAAAATCTGCTATTTAAATTCCCTATAATCAAGTTCCCCATCTCTGTCTCCATTAAAATCCTGGGAAACATGATCAATAACCCCAAAATGAAATTTAACTCCGTTCTTGTCACCTGCACATGTAAGGGTGTGCATGTAAAGGGCATTGTCCAAGTTGTTCTTTTTTATGGCATAATAATGTTCATAAATTCTATTTTTTAATTGCCTGTTGGTCTTTCCAATATAGAAGGAACAGACCAAACATTTGGCCATATATACCACACATGTGGATTTACAGCTAAAAGTGCCAGGAACTTTCCAATCCCTTTTTTGGTTGCAGACTTCAAAATTTGGCCCTTCCAAAATATATTTGCAAAGATTGCAACTTTTGCACTTAAAAGTACCTCCACCTTTGTTGACCCCCTTATTGTGCTCACTTTCCAGCATTTCTTTAAAATTTATTGCTCTTTTATTTACAAAAAGGGGTGCTTCTCCTATGACTGCCTTTAAATCACTGTTTGATACTAAAATTCTCCAGTTGTTGGATATAATGTCCTTAATTTCTTTGCTGTCTATGGTGAACATTAACAACATAGAAGTGACCCAACCTTTTTTACTTTGCATATTACCTCTTGTACCCTCCTTGTTGCAATTGGTATTCAAAACCTCATTTACTATTTCAGGGAGATATCCTCTGCTTTTAAACCTACAGTGTAGCTCTTCCACTAAAGAATCTAACTTTGTTTCATCACTTATCAGCCTATTTAATCTCACTAACTGTCCTTTTATAATATTGTACTTAACATAAGTGGGGTGCATATTAGAGTAATGCAACAAACCATTGCTAGCTATATTTTTATAACTGATAACTGACCCTAAAAAGTCCTTCCCTTCTTCTTTCAAAACTTCTTCTTCTTTCAGCTGCTCCCATTAGGGGTCACCACAGCAGATCAACTGTTTCCATTTCTTCCTGTCCTCTGCATCTTGCTTTGTCACACCAACCACCTACATGTCCTCTCTCACCACATCCATAAACCTTATCTTAGGCCTCCCTCTTTTTCTGTTACCTGGCAGCTTCATCCTTAGCATCTTTTTCCTAATATACTCCGCATCCCTCCTCAGCACATGTCCAAACCAACATAATCTTGCCTCTCTAGCTTTGTCTCCAAACCTTCCAACCTGGGCTGACCCTCTAATATACTTATTCCTAATCCTGTGCATCCTCGTCACACCCAGTGCAAATCTTAACATCTTCAACTCTGCCACGTCAAGCTCTGAGCCCTGCATTTTTGTCAATGCCACTGTCTCCAGCCCATATAACATAGCTGGTCTCACTACCCGCTTTTAGACCTTCCCTTTCACTCTTACCGGTACTCGTCTGTCACAAATCACTCCTGACACTCTTCTCCACCCACTCCATCCTGCCTGTACTCTCTTCTTCACCTCTCTTCCACACTCACCATTACTCTGAACTGTTGATCCCAAGTACTTAAACTCATCCACCTTCCCCACCTCTACTCCCTGCATCCTCACCATTCCTCTATCCTCCCTCTCATTCACACACATATATTCTGTCTTAGTCCTGCTGACCTTCATTCCTCCTCTCTAGAGCATATCACCACCTCTCCAGAGTCTCCTCCACCTGTTCCCTACTCTCACTACAGATCACAATGGCATCTGCAAACATCATAGTCCACGGGAACTCCTGTCTGATCTCGTCTGTCAACCTGTCCATCACCATTGCAAATAAGAAAGGGCTCAGAGCTGATCCTTGATGTAATCCCACCTCCACCTTAAATGCATCTGTCATTCCCACTGCAGACCTCACCGCTGTCACACTACCCTCGTACATATCCTGTACCACTCTTACATACTTCTCTGAGACTCCCGACTTCCTCATACAATACCACAACTCCTCTTTAGGCACCCTGTGATATGCTTTCTCTAAATCCACAAAGATACAATGCAACTCCTTCTGACCTTCTCTGTACTTCTCCATCAACACTCTCAGAGCAAACATCACATCTGTAGTGCTCTTTCCTGGCATGAAACCATACTGCTGATCACTAATCATCACCTCCCTTCTTAACCTAGCTTCCACTACTCTTTCCCATAACTTCATGCTGTGACTGATCAGTTTAATCCCTCTGTAGTTACTACAGCTCTGCACATCACCCTTATTCTTAAAAATTCTTTCAAAACTTCTATATCTAAAAAACAAACTTTTGAATTATCTCAAACACCAGTGAATCTCAAAAAGGAGGTACTGTTGTTCATGCCTTCTAAGAATTTGGAGAGTTCAGACTCTGCTCCCCTCCAAATACAAAAGAGGTCATCGATAAAATGATATTAGGTTACAATCTTTGGAATGGCCAAGTATAAGCCCATTGGCATTGCAAACAATACAAAAGATAAAAAAATCAACTTTTATTTTTTTTAGCCGATCTCGGCTGTTTAAGCATAGGGCAGCAGTGCACAAACGGGATTGAGGGGAAAATAAAAAAAAAAAACTAAAATAAGCATTCTAACTAAAATCAGTATTCTGCCATGCAAGTCAATGGCAGGCAGAAGACAACCTAGCCAGTGAGTGGTTGCTAAGGGGGGAGGCTCAGTGCGAGACATGTAACTATGCATTAGCAGGCAGTCCTATGCAAATGAGGGGAAGGATAGTGAATCCCAGTTTTCCCCAGCATGTGAGTCAGGTCCCAACAATGTAAGAGTAGGAATAGCTTGGTGCAAGCCTAGGAGATAGGTGACATCATGGGGGGGGGGGGTGTCAGGCATTCTGTAAGTGGATTGGAGCCCTGTGGCTTGGGTTTGCTCCTAGCTTAGCACAGCTAAGCTAGGGGGTGTGCCTAAACCTGCCTAAAAGTCTTTACAAAGCCTAAGCGGGTGTGCACACCGCACATCAGGATTTACAGGAAGAAAAAATAGGTGAAACCTGGAAATATAAGCAATGTGCACATTTGAGCACTCTGTTTGCGCAGCGTGCCCCCAAGCATAAACAGGAAGGCAATGGGAAGGGAAAACAGCAGTAAGAAGGTAAGCAAGGAGTACTAGCTTAGCTGGCAGGTGAAATGTATCAGAACCAGCCAATTACACAGGCAGCAGACCAGACCAGCCCAGAATATTATTATAAACTATGCAAACACTTACCCCTCTGGTTTTTACCACACTCTACACCACCGGTGTAAACAAGCAAGGAATTTTTAACACTCACAACAGTAAAATGTTAGGGGCTGCAATAGCTATCATACAACTTGTGGAAGAGGCTGACGGTGGTGAGGATGTGAATGCTGCCGAGCAACCCACGGTGAGGAGACAGAGAAGAGTGTACAGACCCAGGGTAACCTACCAAGGGCTACACGAGATGGAGATAGTGAAGCGCTATAGGGTGGACAGGGACCTCCTACAGCAAATTGTTGAGCTGTACCAGCCACGCCTGACACACAGAACTAACAGAGGGGAACCCATCCCAGTGGATTCTAAGGTATCTGTAGGCCTAAGAATACTAGCTACAGGTACCTTTCAAAGGCCAACTGGGGATATGATGGGGATTTCACAGGCATCAGCATCCAGGGTACTCCACCAGTTCCCGGATGCCATGTCAGTACATGTCGGTGAGCATGTATATTTCCCCAACACCTATGTGACGTTGGCCAGCAATATGAGTCTCTTCCACCAAATAGCAGAGTACCCTGAGGTAGTGGGTGTAATAGACTGCATGCACATACGCATCAAAGCACCACCTGGTGAGCAGGGTAGGGTCTACATCAACCGCAAGGGCTTCCCCTCCATCAACTGCCAGGTTGTGTGCGATGCCCAGGGCATAATAATGAATGTGTGTGCTGGCTGCCCAGAAAGCTATCACGATTCCCACATCTGGCATCTGACACAGCTGTACCAGAGATTTGCCAATGGAGACATCCCACATAGTCACCTAGTGGGGGATGCTGGATATGCACTGGAGCCATGGCTGATGACACCCATCAGAAATGCACACACACCCGAACAAGAACTCCATAATGAGGCACACGCACATACATGAATCATAATACAGCATGTGTTTTGGATGCTAAAGTCATGGTTACCGGTGCCTGGACACATCCGGTGGAGCCTTGCAGTACTCACCAGCTACATGTACCCAAATTGTCCTTGCATGTGCCATGCTACACAATATGATCCTGCGGAAACAGCTGCAGCAAGAACAGCATGGGGCAGGGCCACACAGCCCCCCCCCACCATTGCCAAGGTCTGCACAGGCACAGAGTGACTCAGAGGAGGAACAACCTGAGCCTGCCCCAGTAGGCAGAAGGAGGCATGCCCAATATACTCTGGTCTTGGCAAAGAGGCAACACATAGCACATACACTGACATGGGAGGGACCCAGGGAATAACACCTCTCTCTGACTCTCACATACAGTAAAAGGGATGCCAAACATTACACTACCTGTGTCTAACCATGTGTAGGGAGTGTACTATGTGCATCCAACATAGGCAGCCCTGCAGCACTACCTTCAATACTGGGACACCCACAAGGTAAGTGACTCACACATGCCAGTCGGGGGAGGGGGGGAGTCACATACCCAACAACAGTCACAGCCAGCAGGACAGGTGTAAACAAACACAAACAAATGCTGTACTATGG
Organism: Protopterus annectens; assembly: GCF_019279795.1. NCBI lineage: Eukaryota > Metazoa > Chordata > Ceratodontiformes > Protopteridae > Protopterus > Protopterus annectens. Next base: position 484,009,979 of record NC_056741.1, on the reverse strand, counting down.
CCTCTGAATGAGGCCTATATGCAACCTGCACCCCAGGCCTACACAGACAGACTACAGCAGGCCAGGCAGTGGGATGTCAGTTGTGAAGGCTAGGAAGTCAGAAACTAATATGTAGACAATTAAAAGCTAATATCTGTAGTACACTGGTATGCCTTTAGCCAGCACGATAGGTAAGACTGCAGACTGAAATGGAGCACCCAACATACCAGTACAGTCCTAGAAAATGTGTACAAGTGTCAGGTGTGCCCCCCCATCCTATGTAGACATATAGTAACAGTCAGGTGTGCCCCCCCCAATCCTGTGTAGAAACATAGAAATAGTCAGGTGTGCCCTTCCCTCCTACATTGAAATATAGTAACAGTCAGGTGTGCCCCCCCAATCCTGTGTAGAAATGTAGAAATAGTCAGGTGTGCCCTCCCATCCCACATAGAAATATAGTAACAGTCAGGTGTGCTCCCCCCAAACCTATGTAGAAATGTAGAAACAGTCAGGTGCCCCCCCCCTGCTATGTAGAAATGTAACAGTCAATGCCAAATGATCGATGGATACCCTGCAGAGACAGCATGCTACCTGTTGGTGTACAACACAACGGTCAACACTGCAGTACAAACTACCTGGACTTGATCCACACATGCAATACAGATGACCATACTGGGCATGCTCACACAGAGAGCAATAAAGGCAATGTCAGTCATAGATAAAAGAAGGTAATGTCAGTCAACAACATACTGACAGGTCATACTGGGCATGCTCACACACTTAAATACATGAAGGCCATGTCTGCAAACACCAGTGGACCAGACATATCTGGCAGTTGCAGTTGTTAGTGCAGACACTTGTCAGTATGCACCACTCATGCCTTGCACACACAGTGGATAGGAATGCAGACATATATGTAAGGACAACACACTATAATAAGCCAAAGGTAGATGGACATAGATGTGTGGAAGAGGGAGACTGTGACAAGGTGCCATCCAGGCCTGTCCCACCCAGCACACAGCCAAAGGGCCCCAAACACATGAGGTGCAGATATCACTCACTGCAGATACTAGCCACCAGTATCTGTCAGCATTACAGACTATGTGGTGCACGTGCCAGCTGTGCAACATGACTGTACAAGGAAATAGTCATCTAGCAGCTGTATGCACGTACCTGTGACATATGACCCTGTGTGTGCCCGCATGTGGCGTGTCAACCCCTAGATGAATGGGTTATGGCCCATGCTCACACACTGCCCTCCCCATAGCCCTATTATGACAAGCCTGCTGAGGTCATCCAATGTAAAATACACCTTTGGGAGAGTTGTAGCCCAGTAATCTATGTGGCACGTCCTATAACTGCATACTGCTGTAATGTGATAAGCTAGTTAGATAGGAGTTTGAATCCCAGACTTGGCAACTGTGTGTGTGTTTGTGTGCATGTCTGTCTGATTGTGTAGAGAGCAATGCTTTTTAGGGTAGTCACACTCCCAACAATTCAAATGCTCATCCTTGGCAAGGCTGCTGATGTCATCCACCTAGAAATACATCTCTGGGAAGATTGTAGCCCAGTAGTCTCCATAGCGCATCCTGTAACTGCATCCTGCTGCCATGTGATAAAGTAGTTAAGTAGCTGTTCTAATCCCAGACATGGCAAGTGTGTGTGTGTGTGTGTGTCTGTGTAGAGAGCAATGCTTTTTAGGGTACTCACACTGCCTACAAGTCATATACTCAACTTTGGCAAGGCTGTTGATGTCATCCACTTAGAAATACACCTCTGGGAAGACTGTAGCCCAGTAATCTCTATCGCGTGTCCTGTAACTACATAGTGCTCTTGTGTGATAAAGTAGTTAGGTAGCTGTTCTAATCCCAGACATGGCAAGTGTGTGTGTGTGTGTCTGTGTAGAGAGCAATGCTTTTTAGGGTACTCACACTGCTTACAAGTCATATACTCAACTTTGGCAAGGCTGCAGATGTCACCCACCTAGAAATATGCCTCTGGGAAGGTTGTAGCACCAGTAATCTCCATAGTGCATGCCATAACTGTGTACTACTTTTGTGTGATTTAGAACTGTGTTAGGATTCCATCCCACCCATGGTGGTTGTGGATGTTTTGTGTGTGTTACAATGGCTGTGTAGGGAGCAATGCATTTTAGGCTAGTCACATGCAGTACATTTCAAATGGCCTACTTTGGCAATCCTGCTGATGTAATTCATTGTGAAATACACCTTTGGGAAAGGGGTTTCCCTATAATCCCCATGGTGCGTCCTATAACAGCTCCATGCTGTAGTGTGATATAGACCTATGTTAGGGGTTCTATACCCACACATGTTAGTTGTGGATGTTTTGTGTATGTGTGTCACTGTGTAGGGAGAAATGCATTTTTGGGCTAGTCACATGCAGTACATGTCAAATGGCCTATTTTGGCAATCCTGCTGATGTCATTCAGTGTGAAATACACCTTTGGGGAAGGAGTACTTTAGTAATCTCTGTGACACGTACTATAACTTTGTAGTGCTGTAGTGTAATAAACTAGTTAAGTAAGGGTTCTACTCCCAGACATGACAGGTGTGTGTGTGTGTGTGTGTGTGTGTGTGTGTGTGTGTGTGTGTGTGTGTGTGTGTGTGTGTGTGTGTGTGTGTGTGTGTGTCTGTGTGTGTGTGTCTGTGTGTGTGTGTGTGTGTGTCTGTGTGTGTGTGTAACTTGTACCCTGTGTGGAGGTGGTTGTGAGTGTGTGACACCTGTGCCCAACAAGGCCAGGCAATCACAGTTAGCAACCCCAGTATTACCCAGAACACACTCTCAACCCATGTCTCATACACACACACACACATGCCTAGGCAACAGCCAATACGTGGGTAGTACACTGCATATTGGCCACTGATAGTAACTATGGACTGATAGCAGTGGGCTACAGAAGGCATGGTACCCTGTCCATCTGTCCAATATGCACGTACATGCAGACAGTGCACCTCCACCATGTTCCCCAATGGACACCTGCAACACGCAACAACTGTGGTGCCAGCATGTGCCAGCACATGTGACCCACAAAGGACATACCATGCCTGACAACATGCCCTGAATGGACAGATGTGACTGACACCAGGGAATACTGTTAGCATGCTATCAATGTAGGTGCAGGATAAACCTGCTGGCCATTGCCAGTACCTGCCACAGGTGGGCAAGACTGGTGCATCTGATGATAATCTGTGCTCACAACATGGGCCACACACCCAGGTACAGTTCCACATGTCACTGTACATGCATGTGGGAGGTGTGCACATCCCAGACACTGTCCATATCATGGACTAAGGAACACATACATAGCAAGTGATGCACAAGTGATGCACAGCATTGGCCACACACAGTAGTCACCCAGGTGACTGGATGGGGGATACAATACCCACCTCTGTGGGAAAATGCAGAAACTACAGCCCTGAGCCACAATGCAGACCATTGTCATGCGGCCTGCTACCAAGGTATACCCATCGCCTAGCCTTGTATAGCCAGCTGGCACAGTCAACCACCACACACCCATGCAGACATGCACCCATGCATGTCAGTACTGGCACCCTGTGTGGTTTGTTTGTATGCTGTATGGTGCGTATGTTCACATCCGCACTCACGACAACCCCCTTTGGCATTCTGAGGCATGCTGTCTAATGTCAGACATCTCCTCATACCCTTTGCCCATACAAGCTCCGTATGACCTCAGTGGTGCATGTGATACCTGCACAGTGATGTATTGTGGAAATCCCACTACTGATGAGTTGTACTCCTGGCCCTGTGATGTGCTGTGGCAATCACACTACTTACTAATGAGATGTACTCCTGGCCCTGCCAAGTGTGTCAACGTGTGTGCGTCCCTGCGAGAGTGTGGTTGTCTTGATGCTGGCACCCTTTCATGCAGACAGGCACATGTATGTAACCTACCATATAGCTACTGTATCCCTGTTGCAGATGTCACTCACCATCACATATATGTTCTGAGGGCTCCACAACAGGTAACCCACATGGCGCATCCAATAACTGCATAGAGCTGTGATAGCACAACATAGTCATCAGGGGTTTGATACCCTGTGCTGGTAGGTGTGTGACACAAACATGTTTAGGTTTTACTCTCACCCCTCCCTAACTTGTCTTTGCCTCTGTCTGCCTGTCCCACTCCCTCTCTGGTGGATGTGTAGGCCTACACCTGCTTTGCTTAGACAGCAGCATGTATATTTTAAGTGATGCTCATGATCAGCTGATGGCCTCTGCATGAATTGCAGGCCTCCCCTAGCTGATTGCATGTGGAACAGCTGTGGTAACATTCCCATAGTCAATTGCATGGAAACACACTCCAATATTTAGGAACATCATGTTGGTGTTGCCCTTTTCATTCACTGTGAGCAGGAAGTAGATGTGTTGTTTGGCAAACAGCATTTCAGATGGATTGGGCAGTTACTTCTAACAACATACAGTGTGGAAACATGGCAACACACAGGAGGGGGATGTGACTGACCTGACTACAGACTGTAAGTGCTGATATACTGCAAATGGAGCAATGTTGGTTTAACAGTGTGTGTGTGGATATGGCTGTCCTACATGTCTCATTACCTGCCATGTCAGTTCTGTGTTTATGAGGAATCCCCATCTGCAGACTGGGCAGTGTGTTGTGCCTTTGGTTTCATGTGTTACCCATGGAGCATATATCTGTGGACTGCAGATGCTAGTGTGAGGATTGCAGTCTGTAGATGGTGAAAGTCGTGACAGTTACCGACTACATATCCCTCATAGGACAATGTTACAACAAACTGTGTTATAACAGTAAATGTATGAGGTTATCACAGCAACATGTCAATACTGGCCCTGTGTATGTGCTTGCAGCCACAACTCTGTCAACTTTTGTACATATGTCATGCACGAAAAGGTGCATATGTGCTGGACACCATAATTAGTGTCATCATATCTGATCACAAGCCAGGGAGATATCAGAATGCTACACATGTTATGTACAGTAGAGGTTATATTTGATGACATAACCTGGACATACTGTGGTTGTTTGCACAGTACTGAGGTCTGTTTACTCACAGTGAATGTCAACAGTGTGTGTATTGTTAATATGTACCTTGGCCTGTGTACAGACTGTGGTAGTTGTCAACGTTCTACATCCCGTCCTATCTGATGTTAAATGCTGCTCCACTGTATGTTACCATATTGGCTTACATGTTTGTAGGGCCATACACATACATGTACCATACCACAGTGAGCCATCAGACCAAACTGTGCAGTGGCCCAGTATATGTAGGGTTAGTGTGTGAGTGGCACATATAAGAATGGTATTGAACAGATAGCCCATATACTGTAATATTATGCTAGCTTGTCATATGTGGCTGTGGCTGTGTTCTCATTGGTTGTGGTTATGCACTTTCACACAGGTGTATCTTACCCTGTGTTGTGACATGCCTGTACAGCCTGCTATATTTGCAGGTACATGTGCATTCCCCCATAGGAGATGTAGGCCAGTGTTGAGCCAGTCTGCCTTTCGCCTGCACAGTGCATTGTTATATATGGGAAGGCAGTGGAAATACCACACTATAAGAATCACAGGCTTAAAGCAGATGGCCTTTGCTGACCATCTGGAAATCCTCCAGCTATACTCTGTGGCATATCATCTACACAGAGGCTATCTCTGCGTAACATACAAGGCTATGTCAAACCCTGGGAAATGACATCTGTAATAAGTGTATGTACTGCCATGTACAGTACATGCATCTATGTGCTGTCTTTACAGCACTGTTATCCATGTGAATGTGTTACATGCAGGGGTAGCAACTCAGGGTATGCACTGTTACACTGGCATGTAGTGTATCATGGTGTTACTACTGTCAACAGTGCTGTCCCAGGGAAGGACAGAGTGTTAATATTACTACTGACAACAAGCACACCTGCGGGCATAGCTGCACTCTGAGGGCTCACTGTCATGTTCCTGTTGTGTGGGCTGTGTCACCATATATATCCCCTACTGGATAATAATCAGACATGTGGAATGTAACTGTAGAGTACCATCTGTATAGCACATGTTAGTGAGGGCTTACAACATGTAGTAATGGCATACATATTGTTGTCAAACATCCATCTGTTGACACATTCATCCTACTGCATAGTTACTCCCCAAACTGGTGTCTGTCAGTCCCGCTACAGATGTGCAGATGACAGGTATCAAGCTGGGATACGTACAGACAACCTATGCTTGATTGACACTGACATATCTGGCCAGCTGTGTTTTACCTGCCACATATAAGAGACAACACCCTGTATGGGCCACATGCCACGGGTACCTACACTACACTACCACAGTCAACTGAACATGCTTGGGTACAGGTCTCTATCACAGACACTGACCATGTGTTGTAATACATGTTGCATACACATCAACTGGATCACCTCAGTGGCCATGTGCAGAAGGCCCCCAGAGGATTGGCTGATGCATGTCACTCTCACCCTGCAAGCCACTAATGTGGTGTTTGTCGATCAATTGCCTGCTGGCACATGGCAAGTGGCATGATACCAATGTACACACGCCCCCTACACATCCAATCCCTCCATGGATAATAGCCAGGTACACAGCTATGACCACCTGCAGCAATGCACCACAGCAATGACACGTGTACATGTGCATTGCCGAGGATAGCATTGTTTGTGTGTTAGTACACCTGTAGTTGGAAATTCTATGATGGCCTTCACAACCACCTCCACTCCCATTGCCATAGTCAGATGTGGCCACTGCTGTATTGGACATGACATGTACCCTGTTACACTCCTCTCCCTAACAGCTACACATGCCTTGCATTACCAGCACAACAGTGTTGTACAAATGGGTTGATAGGCATGGGAAACCCATTGAAGACTGTCAAGTGTGTGTATGTGTGTATGTCTACATATCAGTAGGGTACACCATTCCGAGGCCACATACTCCTATTACACTACACATTGCCACACAGTAGTACAGATAGTGTTGTCACTGCCCATAGGTGAGGCATCGCAATGCAACACCCTACTATGCCTGTGGCATGTGCATTAGATGCATATCCCTGTGATATGCAATGGGTTGCATTGCCATTGTGGGCAATGTGCGATATTGGGTATGTCACAGTATCATAATGGGTTCCAGTGTGTACAATATCCATTGGGGATGTGGGTGCTGTGTACACTGTCATTACACCATGGTACACCCGGTATATACCCTATGTACCACTTTCTGGTGACCACTGTCACCATCAACCATACAGGTAACTGATAACACAATACAGCCCAGTTACACATGTGCTGTGTGCAGCCTCCCTGTAGCACATTGGACACATGGACTAGTTAGCACCAATAAGCCCAGGTCTCTAAGATGTGTGTCTGCCTGTTATGTGTCTGTCAATGTGTATATGATGGTATGACTCACTATGTATTCTCCATATACAAACATTAAATCCCCCATTACCATATTGTATATGTCTGTGGATGTTCTGCATGTAACATGCAACCTGGTACACACCTCACCCTAAATAAAGTGTGGTGTGTGCAATGAAAGCCACACAGGTCTGTAGCACTACATACCTAGGTAGGGGTCTAGTCACAGTGTTGCCAAGTAAGGATGTTTGTGTATGTGGATGGGTTGACACAAGGGTGCAGATTATACATGTCCCAGCAGGTCACCTGTCAATGCAGCACAGAAAATAACCGTTATACAAACCTGTGACATGTGTGCAGCTGTACACTGGATATTTCACGGCCATGGTGTCACCACAGTGCCATAACCCTTGTGGAGTATTACGGCAGACCATCATCCTGCAAACACATGTGCACCTACAAGACAAATGGATAACATTATGGAGATCACAATCAATCAGTGTTACAAACAGCTGAAATGCATCATAGCTGCATGGCTACACTACCTGAAATGTATGCATTACACATTACCCCTGACAACATCTTACACTGCAGTACATTGCAGCACTCTATTACAGTCACCATGTGCATCAGAACCATATTATAGATGACAGGGATGTGACACAGGTATCATCATATGCACAGGGTGTGTTGCTGGTTTGCCAGAGGCCAAGGGTGGTCCATACATTTATCACCATGTGTGGTTGAGGGGTTTAGTTCTTTGATTGGGGCTTGGTGATGTGGTGTGTGTTGGTATGAGGTTGCCCTAGGTGTGACTGCATAGTGTGTGGGTATGCATGCACACAGTTCTGCCATGTGGCTGTCCTATACAGGGGTTGTTGGACAGCTGCAGACCATACCTGGCAGGGTGTGCAGTTCACCACCTCTGGCCATGGACACACTGGACATGCTGACTGTGACTGCCGGGGGTTTCATGGGCACGTGCAGGTACAGACCTTCAGATGCTACTCTCCCCTGATGATGACAGATGTCCGCTGGAACCATGTCCCACCTGGGACTAGCCAGGGTCACATGCATGAGCCCTGCTGTGGTGTGGTGTGGACAGCACCCCAGTGGTGTGCTGGGGCTGGTACTGCCACTGCAGGAGTGGCTTGGCATCCTAGCATGTCCATGTTGACCACCAGCTGCTGGTGTTTTTGGCCTACGTCCAAGCGGCCATCACACCACTCCCACTACGTGTTCAAGCACGGACATACCACGGTCGAGGAGGCCCAACATCTCACCCCACCGTCTATCCATGATCTCATTATGTTCGCAGAGGGCAGCAGCAAGTTCACGGATGTTGTCACTTACAGATGAGAAAGCAGCCCTCTGCAGCCTTAGGGTCTGTCTGGTGTACATTTCTATACATGCCTGTGCCTCTATGACAGCCTGAAACATGCTCCTGGTGGTATCAGTTGTGGCACTTCTGCAAGGGGCATGATGACCAGCGGCCCTCCTACGAGCAGCACAGTACATCTGCTGATGTGGTGCCCTGCAGGACATCTGACTATGCTGACTGTGACCCGACACAGTCAGCATGGAAACCACACTTTCCTGGTCACTGGCACCAACTGTCAACTGTCCCTTTGCTATGGCCACTTGTGATGGGATTTGTATGGGCACTGTAACTGTGTGTGGGCTTGGGGTGGCTAGGAGGGTGCTGACAAATGATAGCACAGTGTCGGCCTCTGACAACCCCACCTGTGCCTCAACAGTACCATCATCATCAGCAGCATCAGTGTGTGTACGGACACCAACCTCAGATTGCATGCAAGAGGGACCCTGACCCACTTTGCCACCTGTGGGGGAAACAAACACACACTTTAAGACCTGTACAGCATTGCATAACAGTACACACATTTACACACACACACACACACACACACACACACACACACACACACACACACACACACACACACACACACACACACACACACTCACACACATCCACCCACACACACTAACAGCCCACCTTACTACCTCCCTGACCCTGGGTTTACAGACAGTCCCACATTCAGTTACATATGTTCCCCATCCTGCATGTCACTTGCTAACATACACTCATTAATTCTACCCATTAACATATCATTCCTCTCCATGCCTACACATGTGATCACAACACATGACCTGTTACTCCATCACCTCCCTGACTTGAGTGGAGTAGGTTTTACATGTCCTTACTGCTGTCATCCAGTGTTACCCTGTGTATGTCCAGTCATGGTGTACATGGCCCCTATATTGTTGGGGCTGCTATATTCACTACATATGTCACACACCGGAGTCTCATACTACAGTCTTGCTCAGTTCATGCCATATCTGCTGCATAATCAACCTATCATGTGGACAACATTAATATCTGGATACACTCACTGGTGTGCTCTGGTAATTCCCCATTGCATTAGTAATGCTGCATACTTGGGTAGCCAGTTATCTATCTGCTGCTGGCAATATGATGTGTATACCTAGTGTGTACTTTCCCTCCCAATGCATGTTCCAAGCTACAGACCTTGTTATGCTATCAGCTGTCCTGTGTTCACATATCAGACAGGTTGTCCTGGTGTCTCATGTGTCACTCCATGTATGTGTATGGGACAATCCCAAGGAGAAGTACTGCCATGTGATCAACCCCACAATCACCTGTGCATACATGGACACCCACACAAACAGACACACATGTACACACACATCTGACATGCATCAACCACACTCCACTTCACCAGATTGCACTTACAGACACAATCAACACACACCCACCCCACCCCCCACATACACACACACCTACAAGTAAGGTTGCACAACTTTTGTACACACAGTCCTCCCATTACCCTTCTGTCAGCATGCATTACATATGGTACTTAACAGCATGCAGTGCAATTATAGTGATTTCATGCTAGCACTAGTCTACATGTGTGTGATGCATGGGCTGCATTGGTAGGTGATGGCCCTTCCCCTTAATAACACTGCACCCATGTACAAAGTGTTACTGTGGACCTGTTCTGCACCCTTCCTTGTACTGTGCACCATACCTCACAGGTGTACAAACCATTGCTGCATGTGTAGTACTGTGTCAGTTATGTCAGCTCCAATGCTCACAACCCCTATGTGTTAGAGCACCTCATACCTGGGATGATATGTGAACAGATGTCATTTGTGAATGCCTGATGTCTGCTTTACAGATCACAACATCAGTGGTGCATGTATGACCCATAAAAGACTATGACACTGACAACTACCAGACCTAACCATGGCTATGGGGGATGCCCTACACATCTCCCACAATTCTGCATGGTTGCAAGGTCTACTCATGTGCACATCCCTTGGAATTCACACACTGCTGTCACTATTGCTGTGGAGTCAGGGTTACATCTGCCACAGTTACTTAACCTGATTGTGTGCAGCTACAGCCATTCTTAGCATATGTAGGATCCCTGCTGCATTGCACTGCTGTGTCATGATGACACACCCTCCCCACCTCAAGCCTTTTTGCAGATGCTTGACAGCTATGGCCTACAAATGTGTCAGTTTTCAGTGTCCAAAGAATGGGACACTACGTGCAACAGCCTACTACCAGCTAATTATGTGGACCACAGTACTATGTTATGACATATTGTTGATCTGTAACAGTTCCTATTGTAATACAGGTATATTTACAGTTGTAGCACCATATGAGGGTGTTGTTTCACACATGTCCCTACTGTAGGCCGTGTGTCTTTCCATACTTCTCATCCCTGTGGACACATTTCACAATGACAGGATGTTAGTTATATTGCATGTGTCTGATGTACCTTTCCAATACCCTTTCATGGTCTCCACTGTGATGCAGTGCATTTTACAGCAATGAAACGTGAACATGTACAGCATGCAGTATGGGTAGGTATGTTAGATGTATGCATTGAATATCCCATAGCTATTACATGCCCAGTGTATTGTCAAGCATGAACATGAACCATATTCACCAGCTACAGGCTACTGCCTTGATGGTATCCTGGAGGGACCTACATAAGAGTGTGAAAGAGTTGATGTCAGTGGCCACAACTGTGGCATTCATAAAGGGTGAGTACAGCATTACAGTACTTCAACAGTAGAAGTCCACAATACTACAGCTTATGCACAACTGTTTATTACTACTACACAGGAACAGACTATGAATATGACATCTCAGATATGCATGATCTACCTGTACAGATTCAGATGCATACACAAGAGTGGTCTACTGATGTGCCCTGGGGCCTTACCTGCATGCTCCTCAGCCAGTGTGTTGGTGGCACTCACCTCCATAATGCTCCCTGCCATTTGTTTGTTCTGCAGGTGGGCAGGTGCCACAAGACTCCTGAGAAACGCCTCCACACAGGTGAGGGGTGGATAAATGGCATGTTCCCCCCCTGTTGTGAGGTGGTCTCCCCCATACGGCAGCTGCACGCCAATGTACTTGGCAAAGCAGGTCAGTGCAATGATGCTGAACCTGCTCATAACTGGCCTGTTACAGACTCTTTCACCTGCATGCCATTGTCAGTGCCACTATGGTTCCACATGTGCATGTGGTAGGCATGCTATGTAATTGCTGCACATCTGCCATTTTGTGTTATTGGGAATATCTATGGTGTTGGACATGTTCCAGGATTGTGTGGACTATTACAGCCCACATATGTTCCATAACAGTGACACAATAGCATGTGTAGGGGTTAGTTACCAGAAGAACCACCTCTCCCACCTCATCTGGCCATGTTACCAGGCCACATCACATGTGGGACCCACCATGAGACCTTATCGTCTACTGGTCCTGCACTACCTTCAGGTGGTACCACTTCAGGAGATGGTGCCCCCCCCCCCCCCCACGAGCACACACAGACACAACCCTGTCACCCAAAGTCAGGTCCAGGGTCTGGTGCATAGGGAGCTACACAGAAACATGGGGGACTTGCTACATCACCTGGAGCCCTGCAGTACAAATACACAGGGTGGACATGCTTGCTCCTCCTGCACAGCCCACAGCCCAAGCACCTTTATAATCATGTAGATGCTGTCAAGACTGTCCATGGGTGGGGACCTTGGTCCCATTGCTTCCATGTGGGTGCTCAATGGCATACACATTCCAAACAACACTCCCCATCCACTGTGTTTATAGACCACATGTGTCATATACCAGCCCTGTATGCTGTCTTTTCTGTCTGCAGACCAACCTACATACCACAGTTTGCCTACTAGCCTTCACCAACATACAAATCTTACCATCTCAAACAAATGTGTTGTGTTCTCAACATGGGTTACACACCACACGTCAAAGTCTATTTTGCACCCATGTACTGCTGTGTGTGTGTGTGTTGTGTGTGTGTGTGTGTGCGTGTGTGTGTGTGTGTGTGTGTGTGTGTGTGTGTGTGTGTGTGTGTGTGTGTGTGTGTGTGTGTGTGTGTGTGTGTGTGTGTGTGTGTGTGTGTGTGTGTGTGTGTGTGTGTGTGTGTGTGTGTGTGTGTATGTAGGTGTGTGTGTGTAAACATACACGTCTAATTATATATCATGTCTAATTATATGTCACCCATATATTTATCTATATGTGGGGTGCATACAGACATCTGGTCCACATTCTGTAACTCTCTTTCATTCACAGCTGCTCTGTTCTGCCTTGCTGCAACACAAACAGGTGTCACATGTGAACACAGTCTAACATTAGGGTGGTATATATGGTGAGAGATTGCTCGTAAGCCTATTATACACCTATGGCATTTGTGCATGCTACATTACACATTAACATGACTGTCCTTCAAGTGGTGTGTGCTGACACCCATGTGTCTATCATCATGGCATTACTTTCCACCACAAGCTATTGCCCACACTAACATATCAAACACAGATATTATGGCTTACATCTTTGTCATTCTTTGGTGATCTGCAAAGTTGGCAAGTATGCCCCACTGCCTACAGGGACAGACAGTATTGTCCAGAGCAGTTGTTCAGCAGAACATCATTACAGGAACAACTACAGATGGCATATATAAATCATTCCACATCATATATCCTATTATTCCATACCACATACTACATTCAATTAAATACATATAACTGATGGCTGTGACAGCTTTCTGTTGTTTAAGGAATTTTTTTTTTGTTGTTGTATCTCTCTCTCTCTCTCTCTCAATATTGACTCATGTGGGCATTGTCCTGTATGGAGGACATCCTTCCTGTATGTGGGCAGCAGTGTTACAGACAGCAGGTTGCAATACCTCTTACAGCAGGACTTACAGACACAGGCCAACTACATATTTGTATGTGGTTCCAGACCTACAGACAGAGTGAGTAGTATTGTTATGTGCATTGTATATTGCTGGTCTTGCAGTGTTTGTGTCTACATGGTAGTTTAGAATGGAATGCAGTCTGTCTCCATAGCTCTCAACTGTGGGCCTATCCACACGATGGCTAGTGGATTGTCTGTTTGGTTTTGTCTGTGCACCACACAGGTCTTGTCCTAGATATATCACTGGCAGTCTGTTGTGTGATATCAGTGCATGGCTACATCCATTTGTGTTTCTGATGTCTTATTCCTGCATGAGGGTATGTTGCAACAAATCTTGTAACACCAGCAATTTCCAGGATGTGTAACAGCAATATTGCAAATATGGCCCTGTGTTCCTGCCTCTGTCCTCCATATATATGGCATGCTTTGTCCTGCTGTGATATAGTTGGGGGTTGTTAGGTAATGGCCTATCATTATTTACTGTTAGCCTTCCTGCTATCATCCCAGTCATATTGTGGACTCCCACAAAATATGTTGGTCAGGGTCCATACATGTGACAGATACATTGACATTATCACAACTAATACATTTCCCCCTAGGGTTTGACTACAGGGTGTAATTGGAGGCTGCTGTACTACATCTGTAATTGTTGATTGTTACTTATCTTGAAGGCAAATCCTTTGTCTACTGTTGTACTAATTGAAGGCCTTGGCCTGGACAGCATAGTATGTTCCATATCCACATTGATTGCATCTACTGTTTTGTGTGGGCCTTGCATTCATCACTGATTACATATTTCAGAATTTATGTACTATAAGTAATGGTATACATTATTGTATAGTACACAAAGTTTTTCTGTATATGCTTACCTGTGTGTGGTGTTATGTCCTTTGAATTGTGAGTTGATATATGTTTAATGTAAGTATACTCATTTCTGGGAATGGTTGCCACACTACACATTTCACAGGTGCCAGTTACAGGGCTTGTGGCAGAGGGATATACTTTGCACCCAGTACTTCCACACTACATCTACATATGTATAGCTACTAATACCTTTTGTCTATGTATATGTGTATGTACCTATATACATCGTATATATATATATATATATATATATATATATATATATATATATATATATATATACATACATACATAGATAGATAGATAAATATCTCTCTCTCTCTCTCTATATATATATGTATATATATATATATATATATATATATATATATATATATATATATATATATATATATGTATATATATATATATATATATATATATATATATATATATATATATATATATATATATACATATACCTGAACATATTTGTCAATGTATAGATGTGTGTGCATATCTGCACCATTGTAATGTGTACTCCTTCCACATTGTATATTCCCTATGGTAGAATGACTTTTCTGCATGATATGTTATAGATATTGCCCTGACATTTTTCAGGTGAATTGGATTACTGTTAAAGCATTGCAGCTGTGTTGTGGAGGGTCCTGAAATCAAGAACTGTATGTACTGGATATTGGATTGCACAGAATATCCGTTAGGGCTGTAACATAGCACTAATCACCAGGTATCCCTCATTTGAAACCCCACCCCCATTAACAGTGCTTATGGTCTGTTATGTTGTAGTGAGTGGTACAGGAATTTTTTCTCATGTGGAAATGCTATACACATTTCTATTTGTATATATATATATATATATATATATATATATATATATATATATATATACACACACACACACGTACATATGAACATATTTATCTGTCTATATACAATTGATGTTATATGATTATTTGTGAGTTTTATATATATATATATATATATATATATATATATATATATATATATATATATGTATACAACTGTCTATCTGTCTACATTTACAGATATATATATGTCCATATGTCCATGCATGTTCGGCTCATAATTTTGGCCTGTACCTCATTCTCTTGACAATTGACATGGATGATCTCAGGATTGAAGTCAGTAACTAATGCCAATGCTTTTGTGTTTCAGACTTCATCTCCTTCAAAATATGTGTTCTAATACATATAACTGTTTAACTGGCAATGTTTTAAGTGTATAAGAGCAGTATTTGACATATATCCCTATTTGTACCCACATTTTGGCACACTTTGTCCAGACTTTTTGCATTAAGAGGTTGTGTGGTATGATATTACTACATTCCTGTACTGATGAATGATTGTGCTGGATAATATGTTTGTGAAAACAGCATGATTATGTATATCTGCCATGTCTTAGTGGTAAATCACTTTGTGTATGGTGTGCAGGGTCCTGGGTTCGAGACTTACAGAGGCTGTTTATTTTGTTGCTGAGCAGAACATGGGCCGTTGAATACAGAGTGATTAAGGCAATTTAAAGCAGTTGTAAGCAGGCTTGCGCAGAGGTAAGCACTGCTAACTTCCGGTCACAGTTTCTTACAACCAGTTAGCTTCTAAATTGCTTAACTGTGTAGGCAGTACTTACCCCCATGCAAACATGCTTAAACCTGCTTACTGCTGCTTAAAAGTGTTTACTCCCATTTACCCCCATGCTAATTTCTTTAAAAGAAAAGAAAAAGGGGCTGGTAGGAAAGTGGTGAAAAAAGGGGCACAAAGAGGGAAAGACAGAAGGGAAAATAGCCAGGTATGTGCAGGAAGGGTGTAGGGAAGGTCCATATCTGCTCATTTCTTCTACAGCAACAGCTGTGCATATACACTGAATTTGGAGGTAGATTTGGACACTCAACCCCCTGGGTGGGGTTAGGACAACAATAATAAGTTGTGATGCTAATTAGACCCGATTACATGTGTCCAGTGGACACATGTGTAAAATGGACAGCTATGTATGGGGAGATATTTGTTTGTGGGAACAGACTGCCATTTTTTTCTTTTTCAGGTGAGAGTGGGATGTTGGGGAGGGGTAGCAGGTATATTTGGGGAGGTAGGTTGGGTAGGTTAACAGACAAGACAAACAAGATGCATACATGGGTGGTATATCACACATGTGGGGGGTAAACACCTCGGACGGGGAGGGGTGTTTGGAAGTTGCAAGCCCATGAGCCCCCAAATGAAAACAGTGGGACTGAGGTCCCCACCCATGGGCAGTCACCACTGCAACTTCACTGCCCCAAAGGTGTTTGTGCTGGGGGTTGAGTAGGAGGGGCAGGCTCACCCTCTAATTGTGCCACACGGCCCTCAAGCTTGCATAGCTGGTCTCAAAACTCTCTGTCGAGCTCCCTATGCACCATGGCCCAGACCTGATAGGGGGTGGCAGGTACCTCTCCGCCCTCACTCCCAGGGCGGGGGCCGAGCCCCATCCCCTGCAGTGGTTCCACCCAAAGGTAGTGCAGGGCCAACAGAAGAGGAGGTCCCAGGCTGGGCTCCAGACATGCTGGTGCCCGGTGCCATGGACAGCTAAGGCAGGACAGGTGGGTCCACTGGGACCGGCCTTCCGATATGAGCTATGGTGTTGTAGTTTTAAGAAAAATATCAGTTAGTCATAGTCAACAGCATTCAGGATTAGTTATAACAGCATGCATAGGTATTCCCATTAACCTAAGACACCAGTTTACAACAGCTGCAGATCAAGCACAATGCATGCATATATGGGACAACAGTGGCCATTACAACAGTATGCAGGTTTCATTGATGGCAACAGGCCACCGATATGGGAGTATTTTAACATGGCACATGCATAGAACCAAATGTGAATATTTATAAACCAATAGGACATATTTTCCAAGAAAAGTATGGAGTGTACACATATCCATTTTGGTGTGTATTAAGGTTATTGTTTCACATATGGAGGGGATGAGAGAGAGAGGTCAATTACCAACTAATATATCCCAGTAGTTTTCATAACTTTTTTAGTCACTGCAGTGATCTGTCCCTTGCATGTATTATTACACTATCCAATGTCCTTACTTTGTACAATGGTATGTTTGTAGATTAGTATATGCCTGGACTGTGTCTTACATATAGTCTACACCTCTTACCTGTTATACCTGTTGAGAAATTCTTTGTTAACACTACCTGACAATTTCTACACATACTCCCAGATTCCATGTTTGTGGACAAGTATATACGTGACCTGTGTTGTACCTACAGTCTACACCTCTTACCTGTTATACCTGTTGAGGAAATCATTGTTAATACTCCCTGACCATTTCTACACATACCCCCAAATTCCATGCTTGTAAACAGGTATATACATGACCTGTGTTGTACCTACAGTCTACACCTCTTATGGAGAGTTTGCTCCAAATGTTTGTACACAAGTAACAAATGTAAATATAACCAATATTTTTACTCACACCCTCACTGCCTCAGATGTTGAAATCCTAAATAAGGGTCTATTATTCATACCTGGTTTTTTTTTGTTTCTGAAGAAAATTTTGTTAATGATATACTTTCATTTTGCAGGAATCTTAATTTAAAATTATTTTTTCAGGAACAGACAACCTCAGAGATCACTGATGACTTTAAATATCACAAGTCTTCTTTTATACCCCCTATGAATCAGAATGTGTCCTTATTTCAAAATGCCATAATCAAGGATCTTCACTTTCAGTTTAGGAAATGCAATCCCTTGGCGAATAATATATCCAAAACATCCATGGACAATATCATTAAATTAGCCAGTAACCATGAGTTAGTCATTATTAGGGCCAATAAGGGTGGAGCTGTAGTTATACAAGATTGGCATCAGTCGACAAAAGCCAACAGACAGTTGTCTGATGCATGTTACTACACCCATCTTAGTATTGACCCCACCCCCTTCTTTAAACAAAAAATTGATGAATCCCTTTCTTTAGCAGTAGAAGAGGGTATTATTAGTAATAATACCAAAATGCAACTAACAATAACCAACCCATGTCCACAATACATATATTTTCTGCCATAAATACACAAAGACCCAAAGAATCCCCCTGGTAGACCCACTGTCTCTGTCAGGAATTCACTCACTGAACCTCTGTCCCTTTTCCTAACCAAATATTTGCAACCACTACTCAAATGCATTAGAGCACATATCAGGGACACCACAGGATTTCTACAGATTATTTCTGAAGCATAATTAGAACCAGACTGGTTGTTGTGTACATTAGATGTCACATCTCTTTATACCAACATCCCACATTGGGCAGGGTTAGAAGCCTTAGAATATTGGTTAAACAAAACAGAAATGTACAAACCTGGTTTCAATACTTTGTTACTGTGCTTGACCAAACATGTGCTCACAAAGAACATCTTTTTTTATCGGGACAATTGCCTCTTACATAAAAGGCACAGCTATGGGACCATCTTTTGCACCAATATATGCCAATTTATTTATGGCTTATATTGAAGAACAGATTATTTATGATAACTCCCATAACTTAATCATAGAAGAAATGGATATCTGCAAAAGATACTTGGATGATTGCTGGCTGGTGTGGAGATCGGATACCATATACCTTTTGGAATTCATCACTTATTTAAATGAGAACAAATGAGGAATTGAATTCACTGTCAACTATAATAAAAACAAAATTATTTTTTTGGATGTTTTGGTTTCTAGAGCACCTGACCATATGTTGACCACTGAAGTCTACTGGACATTTCCCGAAAATAATTTGCTTCTCCATGCCACCAGCTTTCATCCACCCCACATCTGTAAGAATATCCCCAAATCTCAATTTATGAGAATGAAACGCATTTGTTCCGATAGCAACACCTATAGATATTTTAGGGATGATTTAGTACTTAGATTCAGGGACAGAGGTTACAAAATGGGTCAAGTCATACACACAAAACATGTGGTAGATAACATGGAGTGAGACAACCTTCTTCTTTTTAAAGAAAAGGTTGACAGAGGGGGTGGGCCACCAAGACTAATTACCACCTATGGACGTAACACTAAGGCATTAATGAATATTGTACAACAACACTGGAATATTTTGACATGTGATACTAGACTAAGTGAATTGTTGGGTGACAGATGTCTTTTCTCATTCCGTAAGGGAAAAAATCTTGCTGCATCCTTTAATCATTTCAAACATGGGCAATCTCCCAATACTAAATCAACTCAAACCACTTTGTCAGGTGAGCCTTTAATTGGTTGCCATCCTTGTGGCCATTGTGTCCATTGTCCCAGGCTATTGAAAACTAAACGTTTTAACAGTCAAAACACCCCTCAAGTCTATGACATCAGATTTTCTGCCAATTGCTCTTCTGATTGGGTGATATACCTAGCCAATTGTAACTGCTCAGCTTTCTACATAGGTCAAACTTCCAGACCTTTGAAATTCAGAATATCTGAACACCTTAGTGAGCTAAAAGACCACAAAGAAACCAATGCCCTTTATAAACATACCCTGTTACACAAAAAATGCTTGTTTCAATTTCACTATTATTGACAAAATCATGAGACCCAGGAATAAAAAAATTGGGTTGGCATGATTTGTTAAACAGTATGGAGAAAAAATGGATTGTTAAATTGGGAGGCCCCTTTAAACCAGGACTTATTGAGCATCTTTAATTGATCACGTCTTTTACTTTTTGTATTTAAAGTATTTCTTAATTTGTGGCTTTTTCACACTGATGAAGGCTTTGTATTCATTCAGCCGAAACTGGTTTGTTTTTTAAGAATACTTTTATTAAAGTATTTTTTGGTGCCATTGTATGCTGGTCTTTCTACTTTTTTGAAATGCCTTTCCTATATTGAAACCTTGCAGCTGCCATTCTCGCAGAGTCTTCTGTAGTTTCAGTATACACAGATATATCATAAACTGGTTCATAGGTTCATAGGTAGATACTAGGCTATTGGCCCTAGGGCCTATATAAGCCTAGCCAAAAGGTACCCTAGTTTCGCCACCCAAGAAAATTATTTTCCAGTGATCCTGTCAAGCAGAGCCACAGAGGTGATCCCCAGAGTGAATTTCCTATTTCCTATCCAATCATCAAGATTTTTCTTGAAGAGTGTTAATGAGGAGCTTTGTTTGATATAGATAGGTAGTTTATTCTAGAGTATGGGAAGTCTCTGGGACAGGAATTTATCCCTCCAGCATGTTCTGTTTATTGTAGTGACAAGGTTTTGGTCCCTAGACCATGTAACTCAGAGGGATTGGGATTTCTTTAAGTGGAGCATGTCCAATAGCTCTGGATTTGACATAGCTCTGTGTGTTAGGCAGAGATCCCCTCTGTGTAGGCGATATGTGATGGAATAAAGCTGGAGTTTTTTGAGACACTCTGCGTAGGGCATCTGTTTGAGGCTGGTAATCCTCTTTGTGAGGTATTTCTGCAGCCTTTCCAGTTGTTGCAGATGTCTTGTGAGGTACATACCAAAAGGGACATTGTACTCTATAATGGGTCTGATGAGTGGCGAGTACAGGGGAACAATGACCTCTTTTCCTGGATGAGAAACCTTTTGTGATGAGAAGGATTTCCTGACTACTGTGACGATGTGATTATCAAAGGAGAGACTACTGTCCACCTGTGCCCCAAGGTCTCTTATCACACTTTCTGTGTTAAGTAGACTACCACCTATGTGGTAGCTCATGGGTACAGAGTTTTTACCAAAGGGATGACAATGCACTTTCTGACATTGAGCTGGAGGCCATGGCTTTGACACCAGGCATCTGTCTCCATGAGCCCCTTTTGTAGGATGTCCACATCATTAGGAGTTTTGATTATGGTTATTAGTTTGTAGTCATCTGTGAACTTTGTTAGCCAAAGACCTTCTGTGTAAGCCTATACTTCAGAAAAGTAGATACCTAACAGGAGTGGATGGAGGACTGAACCCTGTGGTACTCCACTTGTCACTGGTCTGAAGTTGGATTTGGAGTCTGCTACTTTCACAGTGTGGGTTCTGTCAGTGAGCCAGTTGGCAACCCATCTTGTGACATAGGAATTTATACCTAGGTAAGTGAGTTTATCTATAATTCCAGAGTGGGGAATGGTGTCAAAAGCCTTGGCAAGATCTAGATAGGCTGTGTGAATGACCTTACCCTCGTCTACAGCTTTGGCAACTGCTTCAAAGAAGTCTATCAGGTTTAGGAGACATGATCTGCCTTTTACAAACCCGAACTGGGTGGGGTCCAGAGTTTGGAGATTACCAATGTCTTTTTGTATAAGATCCATGATGATACGTTTCATGGCCTTGCAGACCAGGCTCGTTAGGCTAAAGGGGCAGTAGTTCCCGGGGTCCGTGGTGGCTCCCCCTTTGTGGAGTGGGATAACCATCGCTGTACGCCATTCAGTGGGCACAAAGCCTGAGGTGAGGCTATGAGTGAACATGGTGCTTAGGTGGGGTGCCAGTTCATTCTGAAGTTCATGTAGAATGCAGCCTGGGATGTTGTCAGGTCCCATGGATGCTGTGTTCTTAGCTTTGGAGAATGTGTTTTTTACCTGTGCAGCCATGATTACAGGAACTTTGCATTCTTCCTGTATAGAGATGGGTCCTTTAGGGGGTGAGGGGGTGGGGTAAAGTTAGTACTGAACCTATCTGCCAGGATGTTGGCAATATCAGTTGGTTCTGTATATTTAGTGCCATTGTGAGGTAACTCAGATCAGATTTGAGTATTGCCATTGAGATTCTTGACATAACTATAGAATGCTTTGTGGTTGTCTTTAGAATCAGTGATGATTTTGTTTTCATAACTAGCTTTGGAGAATTTTATGAGGGATCTCAGCTTCTTACTGAGGCTGACCAGGGAGTTCCTCCAATTATGGGATTTTACTCTTTTTTGCAACAGTTTCTTTCTTCTGTTGCAGAGTTTGTTTATGGCAGGGGACCACCAGATTGGCTTCCTTTTTTTGGAGGATAGCATCTTGGTTCTGTTATGGATAGCATGATCCATGCACTCATGTAAGTGCTTATAAAGGGCATTTGTGTAGGATTCAGCAGTTGCACCTCTATTGCCCATCTACATGCATGTCGTGAAGTTTGCCACTTCTGTCTTAAGAAGTAAAAAGTTGCCTTTGGAGAATTTTTTTACAGTGGTTTCCCTAATAGGGGGTGGGGGCAGGATGTGGATGTCTAGGGTGATTGGCTTGTGGTCGGACCTGACCAACGAGGAATTGACCTCTGCTGTCAACCGGTCGCCCATGTTGGTAATGACCAGGTCTAGGATATTGCTGCCCTTGGTTGGGGTATGGATAGATTTATCCAAGGCATTGGAATTTATGAATTCTAGAAAACGTTGAGCAAAAGAGTTGGTATATGAGTAGTTTTCCCAGTTAATGGTGGGGTAGTTGAAATCATCCATTATTAGGGCATTGAGTTGTACCCTAATATTTTCCAGTGTATCAAGAAATGAGGAGTGGGAATCCTGGGGCATGGTGGGGGATCTGTAGCAAGTTACAATTTGGATTGTGGTCTTGCCCAGAGCTAGTTGCACTTGGATAATCTGAGATGCATTATGCTGAGCAACTAGTCTGGAGGTGTGGATATCCTTAATGAATATGGAAATGCCTCCACCTTTAGTGTTTCGGTCCAGGTTAGGTGGCCGAAAGGTATGGTATGAATTATAGACTGGTAGTGCAGGGGTGTTCTCTGGAGCCTTAAACCAGGTCTCTGTCACTCTCCATTTTAGGCAGTGCCTCGAGTGAATGCATTCTGAGGTTTAGACTTCTAGCATTGAGTAGCATTACCCTCAGATTTTGCTTGCTTGTACCTGTTAAGGTGGTGAATTTGTCATTTGAACCTTGCCTAAAAAAGGCACTATACAGGTGGCAAGAGCCTTAGCCAGTATCCGGAATCCCAAGGGCGACAGGTGCAGGCCATCTCTGGCAAAGCATCATAGTCTATCGATCATGTCATCCCAGGAAGACAGATACTGGATCCCCTTAGAATGACACCAGAAGCTCAGCTAATTGTTGAACTCAATCATTTTGTCCTTGTACTGTGGTAACATTCTGACTGATGGCAGGTGTTAGGGTGGGTTTGGGGTACAAAATTGAGAGTTTTGTTCTTTTATGTGTTGGGTTGGTTTCCCCCTGGAAATGCTGGTCATTTTGACTTGTTTTGGGGTGGGGCATTTGTGGTGGTTGGAGCGGCATGAAGAATTTTTTGAGCCTGGTGAGTGGGACAAGTTCCTGACTTGGTATTTATATAAACCCTTTACTGAGGGGGCTTTTTTGCCTTTTCTTGGGTTATGGAACTGTTTTGGGTAGTGATTTGGGGTTGTTTGGGGGGGATTGCTTACATTTTTTTAGGTTTGTTTTTAAATTTTTATTAATACAATTAGGTTGTTTTCATTTTTATTTTGGGGTTTTTTTATTTTTACATAATAGGATTGGGGAATTTTACCTTTTTTATTTAGATTTGGGGGGGAAAAAAAAATTTTTTCCCCCGGGCTAAAAGTTTTTAAGGGTGGTTTGGGTGGAAAAGGGGTTGTTTTACAAGGCTTGCCATTCCCCAAATGTAATTTTCATAAAAGAAAAAAAATATTAAACCTGGATATGCTTTTTTATTAAAATAAAAAGTTTTTTGTAGGGAAAATTAAATTTCAATTTTTTTTATTTTTTTAAATATTTAAAATTTTTTTTTTTTTTTTTTTTCTTTTTTTTTGTTTTTTTTTTCTTTTTTTTTTTTTTTTTTTTTTTTTTTTTCTTTTTGTGTTTTTTTTTTTTTTTTGTTGTTTTTTTTTTTTTTTTTTTTTTTTTTTTTTTTTTTTTTTTTTTTTTTTTTTTTTTTTTTTTTTTTTTTTTTTTTTTTTTTTTTTTTTTTTTTTTTTTTTTTTTTTTTTTTTTTTTTTTTTTTTTTTTTTTTTTTTTTTTTTTTTTTTTTTTTTTTTTTTTTTTTTTTTTTTTTTTTTTTTTTTTTTTTTTTTTTTTTTTTTTTTTTTTTTTTTTTTTTTTTTAAAAAAAAAAAAAAAAAAAAAAAAAAAAAAAAAAAAAAAAAAAAAAAAAAAAAAAAAAAAAAAAAAAAAAAAAAAAAAAAAAAAAAAAAAAAAAAAAAAAAAAAAAAAAAAAAAAAAAAAAAAAAAAAAAAAAAAAAAAAAAAAAAAAAAAAAAAAAAAAAAAAAAAAAAAAAAAAAAAAAAAAAAAAAAAAAAAAAAAAAAAAAAAAAAAAAAAAAAAAAAAAAAAAAAAAAAAAAAAAAAAAAAAAAAAAAAAAAAAAAAAAAAAAAAAAAAAAAAAAAAAAAAAAAAAAAAAAAAAAAAAAAAAAAAAAAAAAAAAAAAAGGCCCAAAAAAAAAAAAAAAAAAAAAAAAAAAAAAAAAAAAAATTTTAAATTTAAAAAAAATTTTTTTTTAAAAAAATTAAAGGTTGTTTTTTGGGGGGTTTTTAATTTTTAAAAAGTTTTTAATTTTTTTTAAAAAAAAAAATATAAATTAAATTTAAAAAATTGAAAAAAAAATTTTTTATTTTTGGGCCCACCAAAAAAAAATTTTAAACCCCCAAGGAACTGGGGGTCTGTTTTTTATGAAAAAGATTTGGAACTGCATCTACATTAATTATATATAGCAACTCTGAGATTGCACTACAGTGAGGAAAGGGAACATTTTCCAATCCTCACTGTACCACAATTTCACTATTATCAGTTCACTGAACTGCATTTCTGATGTAGATGCAGTTCAGCGAATTCAGTTTTCAAAGATATAATATAGACCCACGGTAGAGGAACGTATTAAGGTGACATTCGAGTTAGATTAAGTTCGTTATTTTTTAAAACTGGAGCAGGTACCAGAAAAGAAAAACACTAACTACACTACTGTGGGGTGATATGACACCCTACCCTGTCCACCAATAATCACAAAGAATTCTTTATTAATCTGATAAATCAGGAAATCTGGGATAATATCATTGTACTTTGAGATCTTAATCATTTGCATATCAAATTAGAAATTTTGCAGGTCAAAGAATGGGCTTTATTAGCCCTTCCTAGATTTTGTTTATAAGACCAAACTGAAGCAGCTGGTTAAAACTCCCAGGATGGGTAGGAATAGCCTACTAACGATACTCAAAACTTAGGTTCTTGTGTTTAACTCCATATGTTATCTGTACTTGGCCTCCTCTCGCCATAGTGCTATTCAATTTCACTTTAAGAGAAGATTCAAATTAATTCTTAACACAACTGCTTCCCAATACTTTACAAATGAGAATTATACAGCCATTAACAGCACTTTTTTTATTAGATGACAAATCATAGTATTCAATATATATCTATATATATATATATATATATATATGTGTGTGTGTGTGTGTGTGTGTGTGTGTGTGTGTGTGTGTGTATATATATATATATATATATATATATATATAAAATATGAATATATTGTAAATAAACAAAGAATTGTTTAAACAAATCACAATTCTTTGAACATTTACAATGAAACCACCTTTCCTTGAATTGCTGCTTCAATGAACAATTAACCCATTGAAAAAATAAACTTTCCTTTTTTTCATCAGTTAAACCAAAAGAAAAATTAAGAAAAAATAGAAAAGAAAAACAGCTGTAACCTAAAGGGGAGATTTGTACATACATTGGTGCTGTTAGAGAAAGGATGTTTAGCACCCTAATGTGCAGGGCTGTGGTTAGAGACGGGTACGATTAGGGTTAAGGTTAGCACATATGAGTAAGGGTGGGTGGGGCTTCTCCTTCCCGGATATGAAATGTAGAATTTAAGATACATTAAGTTAATCAAATATATATACATTTCTCATCATGTTTCCTAAATGAGTACACTCTACTAGTAATCAAAACTATGCACACTATTTACAAATGTTCCCCTAATGGTTCTAAGTACTTAAGCAAGTAATTCAATAGCTGTTATAATACATACATTTGTCTTAACAGTGTAAGTTTCCAGTTTCTCTTGTATGGCAAAGCATCACTATCCAATTAATTTAATAAAGACAATCACTGGGGTTCAGAAACACTTAATACAATATAAAAGCTTTATCTCAGAAGATTTCCACATTACACTAAGCCTTTTGAGCTCATATCTCTACCAATAACATTTTCCCCTTGTGGGGGCCTCAGCATGGACACAAGTCTCATGGGAAAACCCACATGCTAATGTGGCAGTCCGGAGGAGTGTCTAATGCTATTTATCCATGCAATTCCCCCTGAAAATGTTTGTATCTCTGCCAAGTAAAATTTTTCTCTAGGAGAAAAAAAGTGGCTGAAATAAAATCATGGCAGTAACCCATTCACTCCTATGGGAGTACATGTGGTGCAGGCACATTTAGCAAAGATGGCGGATTGCTGTTAGTGCATGTCCGTGTGTGTATGTGTGTGTGTGTGTGTGTGTGTGTGTGTGTGTGTGTGTGTGTGTGTGTGTGTGTGTGTGTGTGTATAGGGTCTATATTAGAACACCGAACATTCAAAATGTTGAGTGTTCTAATATCGACCCGTTTTCAGCGAACGCTGAAAATATCGAAGAAACAGAAAACCAAATT
>NC_056741.1:483957933-483975433 GCF_019279795.1 Protopterus annectens | reverse complement strand
CATTGCCATTATGTCACAAACACAGTCCCAAGTAGTTGTCACAACTCCACAATACACATCCTCATAACCTACAAAAATAATAATAATGTATCCTTGTTTTTAATGCCCTAAGGGATGTCTAAGTATAGCTAAGTGGGTGTGTACAGTACAGCTAAAACATCCCATAGGAGTTAAATGATAATAGACAAGTAAAGCTGTCCCAGCCATGCTAGAGCAGTGGTTAGAGATGCTGGTGTTCATGGTTCGACTCCCCAGACAGGCAATTTATTTTATCACCTGAAAGTAGTGTTACACTTATTTTACTAAACTTAAATTATGTAGCAATTATTTTTTGTCAACCAGGGTAGTGTAGCAGTTCCAAAAGTGAGATGTCAGTGTAGAAAAGATGTGAAACCCCTATATAAACACACGTGCCCCGTACAGTATAGTCACACAAGAATATAATGTAATGAAAACACATAGGGAGCTGTCATGGAAGGTAAACATAAAATTATAAATGTGTATGTAAATATTTATTTGATATTATACAATGACTGGCCATTAACATACAAAAATGAGTATGCTAATTGGCCAGCCCAAACAGAGTTCTCATTGTAAATCTGAGAGTATACAAATGGAAAAAGGTCCAAATGCCTGGACTATTCCCATTTGTATATCACCTGTTTTTAGTTTTAGTCTGCAGAGATAGCAATGGGGAAATGATGATCACCATTGTTTTACGAGCATATCTCGCTATGTGTTACAAGTTGAAGAACTCATTTAACATAGCAAGATATCATAAAAATATGCAATGGAGATCTTCCTTTCAACAGAGAAAGGAAGATCTCTGTTGCCTTTCTAATATATCTCACCATGTTATACGAGCTCATCAACTTGTATAACATACCGAGATATGTTAAAAAAAGCAATTGAGTTCCCCCTATCCCTGTTGCTACCTCTGTACAGTAATGATGCACTGCATAAGTGTGAAAACACATCCCTTACGTATGTGCAGTACATCAGAAATGGCTGAGGATACCGGAAAACTGTGGAAGGGCAGCATGGAGGCATGATACATTGACATAATTTAAGAAAAGGAAATATTATTTTTCTTAAATAATGTCATTGTATAATAGCAATAACCCATGGCTGGGTGTGGGCAATGCTGGATTTACCCACAGTTGACCTTGTATGGTCATGAGGGCATTGCCCTTGTGACCAAACCACACCAACTGCTGGTAAATCCACCGTTACCCACACCCAGCTGTGGGTTATTGCATAAATATAACATTATATGTATGGTATGCATAAATGTGCCATAATCTGTTTGTATCCATCAGACCTTGTTCTGGCCAGCAACAAAATAGTCAGCCCTGCCACATCTTAAACCCAGGACACTGTCCTGAACAATCACACCAACATACTACTACACCATGTGAGCTGCAAGATGTTGTAGTGCTTTAACGAACATATCCTGCATTTGATTTGTGTCATTTAACATTAATAAAACAAAAACAGCAGTCCCAAGTATTGAACCTATGACCCTGAACATTAAAATCAGATGTATGTACAAGTAAACCAGCTGAGCTGCAGGATTTAGTGTTGCTTTTTCAAACATATCATGCAACAGAGGCATACAACATTAGCGGGGAAGCTTAGTGGAACGCTTTGTGCATCGTATATAGACATACACACACACACACACACACACACACATATATATATATATATATATATATATATATATCTGATGAAACATATCTATGTAAATGTACAATCATAATATAGATATACATATATTAAATATAAAGGAAGGAGAAAAAAATAATATATATATATATATATATATATATATATATATATATGTGTGTGTGTTTGTATGTCTATAACATGCAGTGCAGTTGTATCTCTGAACCATCCCTCTCAACCTGTTAGTGCAAGGAACCTGTACAAAGGCTGTAAAAGGGGGGGGGGTGGATTAGGTCACATATATGGACATATTTCAGAAATCGCTGTTACAAATGAAGACATGTTACAGCAATAGTGTGTGGTTCAACAGACAATTACTGAAGGATATGAGAATGGAAACTGAAATGTCATGTCATGTATTTACTGACAGAACTCCTTGGATCATCACCCTGATTTACCAGACAAATAGAAATAAATTGTGGAACTGAACAAAAGTATGGTCCAAACATCTGGACATTCTGTGGAAAATCTGGCTGTGGAGAGGTATGCTCAGAAACCCTTAATCCAATGAATGTGGACCAAGCCTGACAATGTGGGGGGACAAAGGCATGAAAATAGGGACATGTCCAAAATACATCAGTAGATGAGAACATTCATGTAGTAACAATGCATGTCTTAACATATATCAACTGAAATATCACAATACCAGGACTCAATTGCTTCTCATTAATTACTGACCTCAGTCCCCACATCATACCATTGATGTGTCATGCATACATAATAGTTATGGGGACCAGACCAAAGATATTAGCCATACAACTGGACATCCTATGAATATGTGGACATAACACAACATTAGGGAAACTACACTGAGCTACAGAGCAATGTCCAGACTACAATCAGACTGGTTCAAGGCAGCAGAAAGCACCCCTGCACTAGCAGGCTATAACTCATTCCACACCTTTCGTCCCCAGAACTTGGACCATAGCTCCAAAGGTGGTTGTGTTTCCATATTCATAAAGGATGCGCACACCTCCAGACTGGTAGCCCAACATAATGCATCAGAGATACTTCAGGTGCAGCTAACATTGGGTAATACAGCAATTCAGGTCTTAGCCTATTACAGGTCCCAAACCATGTCCAAAGACTCTCACTCCACATTTCTAAGCACCCTGGAGAATATTAGGGTCCAACCTAACACACTCATACTGGGCGACTTCAACTACCCTTCCACTAACTGGGAAAACTACTCATGTGACAATACACTTGCCCAAAGTTTCCTGGAATTCATTAATTCCAATGCCCTGGACCAGCTCATTCTTAACTCCAATACAGATAGCAACATCCTTGACCTGGTTATTACAAATAATGAACACCAAAACCAAGAAAAAAATATATGAAGAGGATCACCAAAGGAACACTGCAGCACTAAATCCAGAAAATTTATTGAAAAAAGTTAAGCACTTTCGTCAAAATCACAAGACTTCATCAGAACAAGAGAATACAAAAAATGCCAAATTTAAATACCCTAACCCTTACAGCCATTGGTTGACAAAACAAACATCATTTCCTGTAAAATATTTAAGCAGTTTAAAAAGACAGTAACACATAATCACAGTAACTGCCCATTACAACACACCAATTGCCACCAACCATCCACATAGACATTGAGGTATGATTTAAAATACAGATCTTAAATAAAATCACATAAAAAAGCTAATTTTAGTTTTAATACAGAACTAATGGATAACTTGTCATTGAGCCCAGGTGGTTGACATGCATTTAATTTGATCTGCCACTTGAGCTCTAAATATTCAAGGAAGTCAACATCGGGCCCCCCTCGTGGACCCAGGTCTACTTGTTCAAGTACAAAAAATGTAAAATAATTTGTCGGGTGTTCCTTTCTATGCTTAAATAAAGCACTGGTTTATTTATTTTTTTAGTATATCATAGTTGTGTTAATATATTCTTTGTCTGAGGGCTCTAATTGTCTTCCCAACATAGTACCCCTCACATACCATACAGGTTGCAATATATACCACTCCCTTGGCGTAACAGTAACACTTCCTATTAGTAGTAATTTTACCATAGTTCTTGACTCTAATGGAATCAGTGTCCAATATATAGGGGCATTGTCCATACCTCCCACATTTAAAAGCTCCACCTAGGCCTGCCTTTAACTTTTACCTCTCCACCAGGCCTTTCAAGGAGGTGCCCTTTTTGCAAACCACAAGAGGTTTTTCCCCCAACCTTTTGTTGATCTTCTAATCCAAACAAAAAAAATGGTCCAAAAATCATAAATGATGGTTCTAATGTTAAAAAAAATCCCTAGTGAAGGGCAGGACACATGCCCTAGTAAAACTGTCGGTTTTGACCAAACCATAGGTTCTATTCAAACCTTCAGGCTTCTCCAGGAGTGTAGAATAAATACCCCCAGCTCTTTTTGATTTAACTTCTTTAGCTATGTTATTGACAAAGTTAAAGGGGTAACATCTTTTCTGCAACGTTCCCATTAGGACATCACATTCTTCAACAAAGTCATCCTGGTCAGACACCATTCTGGCCAATCTCACATATTGACCCTTGACAAGGGATTTTTTCTGATGCAGGGGGTGGCAACTCTCAAAATGCAACAAAGAGTTAGAATAGGTAGGTTTTCTATAAAGGTGCGAAGTAAACCTACCCTTAAAGTGATCTTTCTTAATAGTACCATCCAAATAATTTAAGGTGTCAAGGTCCTTGGTCATGGTAAATTTCAAAAAATTGGTAGTATTGTTGATGTAAACGAAGAACCTGTTCAGGTCATCTTCACTCCCATGCCAAAATAAGACCATATCATCCAGGTACCATCCATATAGTACCCACATGTCCTTGAATTCAGAGTTCACTACGTAGAGGTCTTTCCATTGTGCTAATACAATGTTAGCAAATGACGGTGAGCAACATGCGCCCATTGCCACCCCCTGCACCTGCTTGAATAAATGCCTCTCAAAAGTGATAAAATTATTGTCCAGAACTATTTCCATACAGGTCCTGATAGTAAGGATAGTATCATGGTTCAATGTACTGTCGAAGCATAAATAGTCATAGAACCATTCTAGTCCAACATCATGGGGTATTACTGAGAAGAGGTCACAAATGTCAATGGTGACCAAGATCAAGCCCTCGTGGTACATACTGTTCTTGACTTTAGACATAAAGTCCCAAGAGTCCTTGATCACCAGGTCTCTGTTATTGAGGGTGTGCTTAACAGTGTTGTCAATATATTTAGCCAAACTAAAGGTTTTAGAAGCTTTTGCATCGACAATTGGTCATAATGGGGGTCAGAGATACTCTTATGTATTTTAGGGATTCTAGAAATGGTAGGAATCCTAGGATGCTTAGTTATCAAAAACCTAGAAGTTTCTACAGTAAGTTTCTCATTAAGTAAAAGTTGTTCAGTGTCTAAGTCTATACCCCTATAGGAAATATTCAAATCATTTTTGGAAACCTCTGTGTATGTGTCACTGTACAATAAGTCAGTCATTTTACTATTGTAATCACACATATCCATGATAACAATTCCTCCTCCCTTATCCGGTTTCATAATCCTGATTTCATCATTCTCCAAAATATCACGGAGCAATGTAATTTCTTGCCTAGTTACATTATTGGCCCCATTATTATCACAAAGGTTTTTGTTATTATTTTTGGCAACCACTTTTCTGAATTCATTTTCGCAAATAGTCTCATACATTTGTACTGTCGGATGCATAGGGGGAATGAAAGTACTTGGTCTATTTAATCGGTGCCCCCCCCCCCCACGAGCACACACAGACACAACCCTGTCACCCAAAGTCAGGTCCAGGGTCTGGTGCATAGGGAGCTACACAGAAACATGGGGGACTTGCTACATCACCTGGAGCCCTGCAGTACAAATACACAGGGTGGACATGCTTGCTCCTCCTGCACAGCCCACAGCCCAAGCACCTTTATAATCATGTAGATGCTGTCAAGACTGTCCATGGGTGGGGACCTTGGTCCCATTGCTTCCATGTGGGTGCTCAATGGCATACACATTCCAAACAACACTCCCCATCCACTGTGTTTATAGACCACATGTGTCATATACCAGCCCTGTATGCTGTCTTTTCTGTCTGCAGACCAACCTACATACCACAGTTTGCCTACTAGCCTTCACCAACATACAAATCTTACCATCTCAAACAAATGTGTTGTGTTCTCAACATGGGTTACACACCACACGTCAAAGTCTATTTTGCACCCATGTACTGCTGTGTGTGTGTGTGTGTTGTGTGTGTGTGTGTATCTGTGTGTGTGTGTGTGCGTGTGTGTGTGTGTGTGTGTGTGTGTGTGTGTGTGTGTGTGTGTAGGTGTGTGTGTGTAAACATACACGTCTAATTATATATCATGTCTAATTATATGTTACCCATATATTTATCTATATGTGGGGTGCATACAGACATCTGGTCCACATTCTGTAACTCTCTTTCATTCACAGCTGCTCTGTTCTGCCTTGCTGCAACACAAACAGGAGTCACATGTGAACACAGTCTAACATTAGGGTGGTATATATGGTGAGAGATTGCTCGTAAGCCTATTATACACCTATGGCATTTGTGCATGCTACATTACACATTAACATGACTGTCCTGCAAGTGGTGCGTGCTGACACCCATGTGTCTATCATCATGGCATTACTTTCCACCACAAGCTATTGCCCACACTAACATATCAAACACAGATATTATGGCTTACATCTTTGTCATTCATTGGTGATCTGCAAAGTTGGCAGGTATGTCCCACTGCCTACAGGGACAGACAGTATTGTCCAGAGCAGTTGTTCAGCAGAACATCATTACAGGAACAACTACAGATGGCATATATAAATCATTCCACATCATATATCCTATTATTCTATACCACATACTACATTCAATTAAATACATATAACTGATGGCTGTGACAGCTTTCTGTTGTTTAAGGAATTTTTTTTTTTTGTTGTATCTCTCTCTCTCTCTCTCTCAATATTGACTCATGTGGGCATTGTCCTGTATGGAGGACATCCTTCCTGTATGTGGGCAGCAGTGTTACAGACAGCAGGTTGCAATACCTCTTACAGCAGGACTTGCAGACACAGGCCAACTACATATTTGTATGTGGTTTCAGACCTACAGACAGAGTGAGTAGTATTGTTATATGCATTGTATATTGCTGGTCTTGCAGTGTTTGTGTCTACATGGTAGTTTAGAATGGAATGCAGTCTGTCTCCATAGCTCTCAACTGTGGGCCTATCCACACGATGGCTAGTGGATTGTCTGTTTGGTTTTGTCTGTGCACCACACAGGTCTTGTCCTAGATATATCACTGGCAGTCTGTTGTGTGATATCAGTGCATGGCTACATCCATTTGTGTTTCTGATGTCTTATTCCTGCATGAGGGTATGTTGCAACAAATCTTGTAACACCAGCAATTTCCAGGATGTGTAACAGCAATATTGCAAATATGGCCCTGTGTTCCTGCCTCTGTCCTCCATATATATGGCATGCTTTGTCCTGCTGTGATATAGTTAGGGGTTGTTAGGTAATGGCCTATCATTATTTACTGTTAGCCTTCCTGCTATCATCCCAGTCATATTGTGGACTCCCACAAAATACGTTGGTCAGGGTCCATACATGTGACAGATACATTGACATTATCACAACTAATACATTTCCCCCTAGGGTTTGACTACAGGGTGTAATTGGAGGCTGCTGTACTACATCTGTAATTGTTGATTGTTACTTATCTTGAAGGCAAATCCTTTGTCTACTGTTGTACTAATTGAAGGCCTTGACCTGGACAGCATAGTATGTTCCATATCCACATTGATTGCATCTACTGTTTTGTGTGGGCCTTGCATTCATCACTGATTACATATTTCAGAATTTATGTACTATAAGTAATGGTATACATTATTGTATAGTACACAAATAAAGTTTTTCTGTATATGCATACCTGTGTGTGGTATTATGTCCTTTGAATTGTGAGTTGATATATGTTTAATGTAAGTATACTCATTTCTGGGAATGGTTGCCACACTACACATTTCACAGGTGCCAGTTACAGGGCTTGTGGCAGAGGGATATACTTTGCACCCAGTACTTCCACACTACGTCTACATATGTATAGCTACTAATACCTTTTGTCTATGTATATGTGTATGTACCTATATACATCGTATATATATATATATATATATATATATATATATATATATATATATATATATATATATATATATAGATAGATATCTCTCTCTCTCTCTCTCTATATATATATATATATATATATGTACACATATATATATATATAGCAATGTTTTAAGTGTATAAGAGCAGTATTTGACATATATCCCTATTTGTACCCACATTTTGGCACACTTTGTCCAGACTTTTTGCATTAAGAGGTTGAGTGGTATGATATTACTACATTCCTGTACTGATGAATGATTGTGCTGGATAATATGTTTGTGAAAACAGCATGATTATGTATATCTGCCATGTCTTAGTGGTAAATCACTTTGTGTATGGTGTGCAGGGTCCTGGGTTCGAGACTTACAGAGGCTGTTTATTTTGTTGCTGAGCAGAACATGGGCCGTTGGATACAGAGTGATTAAGGCACTTTAAAGCAGTTGTAAGCGGGCTTGCGCAGAGGTAAGCACTGCTAACTTCCGGTCACAGTTTCTTACAACCAGTTAGCTTCTAAATTGCTTAAACTGTGTAGGCAGTACTTACCCCCATGCAAACAGGCTTAATCCTGCTTACTGCTGCTTAAAAGTGTTTACTCCCATTTACCCCCATGCTAATTTCTTTAAAAGAAAAGAAAAAGGGGCTGGTAGGAAAGTGGTGAAAAAAGGGGCACAAAGAGGGAAAGACAGAAGGGAAAATAGCCAGGTATGTGCAGGAAGGGTGTAGGGAAGGTCCATATCTGCTCATTTCTTCTACAGCAACAGCTGTGCATATACACTGAATTTGGAGGTAGATTTGGACACTCAACCCCCTGGGTGGGGTTAGGACAACAATAATAAGTTGTGATGCTAATTAGACCAGATTACATGTGTCCAGTGGACACATGTGTAAAATGGACAGCTATGTATGGGGAGATATTTGTTTGTGGGAACAGACTGCCATTTTTTTCTTTTTCAGGTGAGAGTGGGATGTTGGGGAGGGGTAGCAGATATATTTGGGGAGGTAGGTTGGGTAGGTTAACAGACAAGACAAACAAGATGCATACATGGGTGGTATATCACACATGTGGGGGGTAAACACCTTGGACGGGGAGGGGTGTTTGGAAGTTGCAAGCCCATGAGCCCCCAAATGAAAACAGTGGGACTGAGGTCCCCACCCATGGGCAGTCACCACTGCATCTTCACTGCCCCAAAGGTGTTTGTGCTGGGGGTTGAGTAGGAGGGGCAGGCTCACCCTCTAATTGTGCCACACGGCCCTCAAGCTTGCATAGCTGGTCTCAAAACTCTCTGTCGAGCTCCCTATGCACCATGGCCCAGACCTGATGGGGGGTGACAGGTACCTCTCCGCCCTCACTCCCAGGGGGGGGGGGCCGAGCCTCATCCCCTGCAGTGGTTCCACCCAAAGGTAGTGCAGGGCCAACAGAGGAGGAGGTCCCAGGCTGGGGCTCCAGACATGCTGGTGCCCGGTGCCATGGACAGCTAAGGCAGGACAGGTGGGTCCACTGGGACCGGCCTTCCCATATGAGCTATGGTGTTGTAGTTTTAAGAAAAATATCAGTTAGTCATAGTCAACAGCATTCAGGATTAGTTATAACAGCATGCATAGGTATTCCCATTAACCTAAGACACCAGTTTACAACAGCTGCAGATCAAACACAATGCATGCATATATGGGACAACAGTGGCCATTACAACAGTATGCAGGTTTCATTGATGGCAACAGGCCACCGATATGGGAGTATTTTAACATGGCACATGCATAGAACCAAATGTGAATATTTATAAACCAATAGGACATATTTTCCAAGAAAAGTATGGAGTGTACACATATCCATTTTGGTGTGTATTAAGGTTATTGTTTCACATATGGAGGAGATGAGAGAGAGAGGTCAATTACCAACTAATATATCCCAGTAGTTTTCACAACTTTCTTAGTCACTGCAGTGATCTGTCCCTTGCATGTATTATTACACTACCCAATGTCCTTACTTTGTACAATGGTATGTTTGTAGATTAGTATATGCCTGGACTGTGTCTTACATATAGTCTACACCTCTTACCTGTTATACCTGTTGAGAAATTCTTTGTTAACACTACCTGACAATTTCTACACATACTCCCAGATTCCATGTTTGTGGACAAGTATATACGTGACCTGTGTTGTACCTACAGTCTACACCTCTTACCTGTTATACCTGTTGAGGAAATCATCGTTAATACTCCCTGACCATTTCTACACATACCCCCAAATTCCATGCTTGTAAACAGGTATATACATGACCTGTGTTGTACCTACAGTCTACACCTCTTATGGAGAGTTTGCTCCAAATGTTTGTACACAAGTAACAAATGTAAATATAACCAATATTTTACTCACACCCTCACTGCCTCAGATGTTGAAATCCTAAATAAGGGTCTATTATTCATACCTGTTTTTTTTGTTTCTGAAGAAAATTTTGTTAATGATATACTTTCATTTTGCAGGAATCTTAATTTAAAATTATTTTTTCAGGAACAGACAACCTCAGAGATCACTGATGACTTTAAATATCACAAGTCTTCTTTTATACCCCCTATGAATCAGAATGTGTCCTTATTTCAAAATGCCATAATCAAGGATCTTCACTTTCAGTTTAGGAAATACAATCCCTTGGCGAATAATATATCCAAAACATCCATGGACAATATCATTAAATTAGCCAGTAACCATGAGTTAGTCATTATTAGGGCCAATAAGGGTGGAGCTGTAGTTATACAAGATTGGCATCAGTACGACAAAGAAGCCAACAGACAGTTGTCTGATGCATGTTACTACACCCATCTTAGTATTGACCCCACCCCCTTCTTTAAACAAAAAATTGATGAATCCCTTTCTTTAGCAGTAGAAGAGGGTATTATTAGTAATAATACCAAAATGCAACTAACAATAACCAACCCATGTCCACAATACATATATTTTCTGCCAAAAATACACAAAGACCCAAAGAATCCCCCTGGTAGACCCACTGTCTCTGTCAGGAATTCACTCACTGAACCTCTGTCCCTTTTCCTAACCAAATATTTGCAACCACTACTCAAATGCATTAGAGCACATATCAGGGACACCACAGGATTTCTTCAGATTATTTCTGAAGCACAATTAGAACCAGACTGGTTGTTGTGTACATTAGATGTCACATCTCTTTATACCAACATCCCACATTGGACAGGGTTAGAAGCCTTAGAATATTGGTTAAACAAAACAGAAATGTACAAACCTGGTTTCAATACTTTGTTACTGTGCTTGACCAAACATGTGCTCACAAAGAACATCTTTTTTTATCGGGACAATTGCCTCTTACATAAAAGGCACAGCTATGGGACCATCTTTTGCACCAATATATGCCAATTTATTTATGGCTTATATTGAAGAACAGATTATTTATGATAACTCCCATAACTTAATCATAGAAGAAATGGATATCTGCAAAAGATACTTGGATGATTGCTGGCTGGTGTGGAGATCGGATACGATATACCTTTTGGAATTCATCACTTATTTAAATGAGAACAAATGGGGAATTGAATTCACTGTCAACTATAATAAAAACAAAATAATTTTTTTGGATGTTTTGGTTTCTAGAGCACCTGACCATATGTTGACCACTGAAGTCTACTGGAAATTTCCCGAAAATAATTTGCTTCTCCATGCCACCAGCTTTCATCCACCCCACATCTGTAAGAATATCCCCAAATCTCAATTTATGAGAATGAAACGTATTTGTTCCGATAGCAACACCTATAGATATTTTAGGGATGATTTAGTACTTAGATTCAGGGACAGAGGTTACAAAATGGGTCAAGTCATACACACAAAACATGTGGTAGATAACATGGAGTGAGACAACCTTCTTCTTTATAAAGAAAAGGTTGACAGAGGGGGTGGGCCACCAAGACTAATTACCACCTATGGACGTAACACCAAGGCATTAATTAATATTGTACAACAACACTGGAATATTTTGACATGTGATACTAGACTAAGTGAATTGTTGGGTGACAGATGTCTTTTCTCATTCCGTAAAGGAAAAAATCTTGCTGCATCCTTTAATCATTTCAAACATGGGCAATCTCCCAGTACTAAATCAACTCAAACCACTTTGTCGGGTGAGCCTTTAATTGGTTGCCATCCTTGTGGCCATTGTGTCCATTGTCCCAGGCTATTGAAAACTAAAAGTTTTAACAGTCAAAACACCCCTCAAGTCTATGACATCAGATTTTCTGCCAATTGCTCTTCTGATTGGGTGATATACCTAGCCAATTGTAACTGCTCAGCTTTCTACATAGGTCAAACTTCCAGACCTTTGAAATTCAGAATATCTGAACACCTTAGTGAGCTAAAAGACCACAAAGAAACCAATGCCCTTTATAAACATACCCTGTTACACAAAAAATGCTTGTTTCAATTTCACTATTATTGACAAAATCATGAGACCCAGGAATAAAAAAATTGGGTTGGCATGATTTGTTAAACAGTATGGAGAAAAAATGGATTGTTAAATTGGGAGGCCCCTTTAAACCAGGACTTATTGAGCATCTTTAATTGATCACATGTCTTTTACTTTTTGTATTTAAAGTATTTCTTAATTTGTGGCTTTTTCACACTGATGAAGGCTTTGTATTCATTCAGCCGAAACTGGTTTGTTTTTTAAGAATACTTTTATTAAAGTATTTTTTGGTGCCATTGTATGCTGGTCTTTCTACTTTTTTGAAATGCCTTTCCTATATTGAAACCTTGCAGCTGCCATTCTCGCAGAGTCTTCTGTAGTTTCAGTATACACAGATATATCATAAACTGGTTCATAGGTTCATAGGTAGATACTAGGCTATTGGCCCTAGGGCCTATATAAGCCTAGCCAAAAAGGTACCCTAGTTTCGCCACCCAAGAAAATTATTTTCCAGTGATCCTGTCAAGCAGAGCCACAGAGGTGATCCCCAGAGTGAATTTCCTATTTCCTATCCAATCATCAAGATTTTTCTTGAAGAGTGCTAATGAGGAGCTTTGTTTGATATAGATAGGTAGTTTATTCTAGAGTATGGGAAGTCTCTGGGACAGGAATTTATCCCTCCAGCATGTTCTGTTTATTGTAGTGACAAGGTTTTGGTCCCTAGACCATGTAACTCAGAGGGATTGGGATTTCTTTAAGTGGAGCATGTCCAATAGCTCTGGATTTGACATAGCTCTGTGTGTTAGGCAGAGATCCCCTCTGTGTAGGCGATATGTGATGGAATAAAGCTGGAGTTTTTTGAGACACTCTGCGTAGGGCATCTGTTTGAGGCTGGTAATCCTCTTTGTGAGGTATTTCTGCAGCCTTTCCAGTTGTTGCAGATGTCTTGTGAGGTACATACCAAAAGGGACATTGTACTCTATAATGGGTCTGATGAGTGGCGAGTACAGGGGAACAATGACCTCTTTTTCCTGGATGAGAAACCTTTTGTGATGAGAAGGATTTCCTGACTACTGTAACGATGTGATTATCAAAGGAGAGACTACTGTCCACCTGTGCCCCAAGGTCTCTTATCACACTTTCTGTGTTAAGTAGACTACCACCTATGTGGTAGCTCATGGGTACAGAGTTTTTACCAAAGGGGATGACAATGCACTTTCTGACATTGAGCTGGAGGCCATGGCTTTGACACCAGGCATCTGTCTCCATGAGCCCCTTTTGTAGGATGTCCACATCATTAGGAGTTTTGATTATGGTTATTAGTTTGTAGTCATCTGTGAACTTTGTTAGCCAAAGACCTTCTGTGTAAGTCTATACTTCAGAAAAGTAGATACCTAACAGGAGTGGATGGAGGACTGAACCCTGTGGTACTCCACTTGTCACTGGTCTGAAGTTGGATTTGGAGTCTGCTACTTTCACAGTGTGGGTTCTGTCAGTGAGCCAGTTGGCAACCCATCTTGTGACATAGGAATTTATACCTAGGTAAGTGAGTTTATCTATAATTCCAGAGTGGGGAATGGTGTCAAAAGCCTTGGCAAGATCTAGATAGGCTGTGTGAATGACCTTACCCTCGTCTACAGCTTTGGCAACTGCTTCAAAGAAGTCTATCAGGTTTAGGAGACATGATCTGCCTTTTACAAACCCGAACTGGGTGGGGTCCAGAGTTTGGAGATTACCAATGTCTTTTTGTATAAGATCCATGATGATACGTTTCATGACCTTGCAGACCAGGCTCGTTAGGCTAAAGGGGCAGTAGTTCCCGGGGTCCGTGGTGGCTCCCCCTTTGTGGAGTGGGATAACCATCGCTGTACGCCATTCAGTGGGCACAAAGCCTGAGGTGAGGCTATGAGTGAACATGGTGCTTAGGTGGGGTGCCAGTTCATTCTGAAGTTCATGTAGAATGCAGCCTGGGATGTTGTCAGGTCCCATGGATGCTGTGTTCTTAGCTTTGGAGAATGTGTTTTTTACCTGTGCAGCCATGATTACAGGAACTTTGCATTCTTCCTGTATAGAGATGGGTCCTTTAGGGGGTGAGGGGGAGGGGTAAAGTTAGCACTGAACCTATCTGCCAGGATGTTGGCAATATCAGTTGGTTCTGTATATTTAGTGCCATTGTGAGGTAACTCAGATCAGATTTGAGTATTGCCATTGAGATTCTTGACATAACTGTAGAATGCTTTGTGGTTGTCTTTAGAATCAGTTATGATTTTGTTTTCATAACTAGCTTTGGAGAATTTTATGAGGGATCTCAGCTTCTTACTGAGGCTGACCAGGGAGTTCCTCCAATTATGGGATTTTACTCTTTTTTGCAACAGTTTCTTTCTTCTGTTGCAGAGTTTGTTTATGGCAGGGGACCACCAGATTGGCTTCCTTTTTTTGGAGGATAGCATCTTGGTTCTGTTATGGATAGCATGATCCATGCACTCATGTAAGTGCTTATAAAGGGCATTTGTGTAGGATTCAGCAGTTGCACCTCTATTGCCCATCTACATGCATGTCGTGAAGTTTGCCACTTCTGTCTTAAGAAGTGTAAAGTTGCCTTTGGAGAATTTTTTTACAGTGGTTTCCCTAATAGGGGGTGGGGGCAGGATGTGGATGTCTAGGGTGATTGGCTTGTGGTCAGACCTGACCAACGAGGAATTGACCTCTGCTGTCAACCGGTCGCCCATGTTGGTAATGACCAGGTCTAGGATATTGCTGCCCTTGGTCGGGGTGTGGATAGGTTTATCCAAGGCATTGGAATTTTGAATTCCAGAAAACGTTGAGCAAAAGAGTTGGTATATGAGTAGTTTTCCCAGTTAATGGTGGGGTAGTTGAAATCATCCATTATTAGGGCGTTGAGTTGTACCCTAATATTTTCCAGTGTATCAAGAAATGAGGAGTGGGAATCCTGGGGCATGGTGGGGGATCTGTAGCAAGTTACAATTTGGATTGTGGTCTTGCCCAGAGCTAGTTGCACTTGGATAATCTGAGATGCATTATGCTGAGCAACTAGCCTGGAGGTGTGGATATCCTTAATGAATATGGAAACGCCTCCACCTTTAGTGTTTCGGTCCAGGTTAGGTGGCCG
Source organism: Protopterus annectens (assembly GCF_019279795.1). Taxonomy (NCBI): domain Eukaryota; kingdom Metazoa; phylum Chordata; order Ceratodontiformes; family Protopteridae; genus Protopterus; species Protopterus annectens. The sequence continues at coordinate 483,959,979 of NC_056741.1, read as the reverse complement.
AAAGGTATGGTATGAATTATAGACTGGTAGTGCAGGGGTGTTCTCTGGAGCCTTAAACCAGGTCTCCGTCACTCTCCATTTTAGGCAGTGCCTCGAGTGAATGCATTCTGAGGTTTAGACTTCTAGCATTGAGTAGCATTACCCTCAGATTTTGCTTGCTTGTACCTGTTAAGGTGGTGAATTTGTCATTTGAACCTTGCCTAAAAAAGGCACTATACAGGTGGCAAGAGCCTTAGCCAGTATCCGGAATCCCAAGGGCAACAGGTGCAGGCCATCTCTGGCAAAGCATCATAGTCTATCGATCATGTCATCCCAGGCAGACAGATACTGGATCCCCTTAGAATGATACCAGAAGCTCAGCTAATTGTTGAACTCAATCATTTTGTCCTTGTACTGTGGTAACATTCTGACTGATGGCAGGATGCTACTCAGGGCTAGGGTCATACCTGCCTGGGCTACAAGATCTGAGAGCTCCTATATGTCTCTTTTCATGTAGTCCATGAGGTACATCTCAGGTCATTCACACCAACATGGACAATGACTGAGTCATATTTGTACTTGTTGTGGAGTGACCTGAGTGCGTGCGTTATGTGGTGGATCCTGGTACCCGACAGGCAGCTGACAGTAACTTTCTCCTTGTTTAGCCTGGTGAGTGGGACATCAGTGTGCCTGACTATAGAGTCAGTGTGCCTGACTATAGAGTCACCTATGACTAGAGTGCTGGGTACCTTGTTATGCCTTATGGGCTGTGGTTGAGTGGCACACTGACTTTGTGGGCTATGTGTCATTTGGGTTGTGTTGGGGGGTGGAGGTTGCTTACATTTCTGCTTTGGAGGTCTCTGTTGTTTGAGCAGATTTTTATTGAGAGCCTCAGCGAATGTAGGTGTGATTTTCATGTTTCTATGTGTGTGTTTTGGTGGTGTAGGTTTTGTGGGACTATATGATGAGTGCAGTGTGGTGCAAGTGTTTACCTTCTCCTCTTGACTGTCTAGTCCAGTCTTGGGTGAAAAGAGCTTTGCTTCCAGTTTGGCTATATAAGTTCATCTCTCACAGGTTGTAGTGTTGGGTGGTAGGAGGAGAGGGTTGTCTGTGTACATGAGGCAATTGCTGCATTGCCCCAAGATGCTCAGATTTATCAGGTAGACAGGGAAAACACCGAGAGCTGACCCTTAGACATGCCTGGATAGGTGCTTATTTATTAAGTACTAAAAACTGTTTTCCTCTACACAAGTGAGGAAAGTTGAATGCTGTAGCAATTTGTAGCTTATTTAGTGCTTACAATGAGTTCTGAACAAGTGCTGAGCTCAAATAAACAGATTTTAGTGCTAAAACTAAAGAACTGGCTCGTTCTAAGGACAAATTTGAAGAGCAGACTTTATGACACCGAGAATAGTTTAACTTTAGCCAAACAGCGATGCATAAAAGTGTGTGTGTATATATATATATATATATATATATATATATATATATATATATATATATATATATTTATTTATTTATTTATTTTTTTTAAATACAATAAGCAGCTCTGTCAAAAAGTGACTGGCAAGTATCAGAACAAATATTTTCTATAGCCTTGATAACAAGACACGCCTGGCATAGTTGGAGCAATTGTACAGAATAATTAGTGAAGATACAAGGTTAAAAGTTAAAAAGTAGAAATCTGCTGCTGATGAAGGTGGGTAACTGAGTAACTGTTCAAATAGTTAGATCTGAAGAAGAGAACTCAAAGTAGTGCTGAGTGTTTTTTAAGGAATGGGTTATAACAGAATGGTGGAAGTTAAGAGTAACCATAGAGGGGTCTAGATTATTTTATCGAAAACAGAATTTGCCGAACTGCATCTACATCGGAAATGCAGTTCAGCAAATTCACTCTTGTGGGGGGCTGCACCACCACTAATTATATATAGCAACTCTGAGATTGCACTGCAGTGAGGAAAGGGAAAATTTTCCAATCCTCACTGTACCGCGATTTCACTATCAGTTCGCTGAACTGCATTTCTGATGTAGATGCAGTTCAGCGAATTCAGTTTTCAAAGATATAAT
>NC_056741.1:483882933-483950433 GCF_019279795.1 Protopterus annectens | reverse complement strand
CTAAGGGATGTCTAAGTGTAGCTAAGTGGGTGCGTACAGTACAGCTAAAACATCCCATAAGAGTTAAATGATAATAGATAAGTAAAGCTGTCCCAGCCATGATAGAGCAGTGGTTAGAGATGCTGGTGTTCATGGTTCGACTCCCCAGACAGGCAATTTATTTTATCACTTGAAAGTAGTGTTACACTTATTTTACTAAACTTAAATTATGTAGCAATTATTTTTTGTCAACCAGGGTAGTGTAGCAGTTCAAAAAGTGAGATGTCAGTGTGGAAAAGATGTGAAACCCGCATATAAACACACGTGCCCCGTACAGTATAGTCACACAAGAATATAATGTAATGAAAACACATAGGGAGATGTCATGGAAGGTAAACATAAAATTATAAATGTGTATGTAAATATTTATTTGATATTATACAATGACTGGCCATTAACATACAAAAATGAGTATGCTAATTGGCCAGCGCAAACAGAGTTCCTACTGTAAATCTGAGAGTATACAAATGGAAAAAGGTCCAGATGCCTGGACTATTCCCATTTGTATATCACCTGTTTTTAGATTTAGTCTGCAGAGATAGCAATGGGGAAATGATGATCACCATTGTTTTACGAGCATATCTCAATATGTGTTAAGAGTTGAAGAACTCATATAACAGCAAGATATCATAAAAACATGCAATGGAGATCTTCCTTTCAACAGAGAAAGGAAGATCTCTGTTGCCTTTCTAATATATCTCACCATGTTATACAAGCTCATCAACTCGTATAACATACCAAGATATGTTAAAAAAAGCAATTGAGTTCCCCCTATCCCTGTTGCTACCTCTGTACAGCAGTGATGTACTGCATAAGTGTGGAAACATGTCCCTTACGCATGTGCAGTACATCAGAAATGGCCGAGGATACCGGAAAACTGTGGAAGGGCAGCATGGAGGCATGATACACTGGCATAATTTAAGAAAAGGAAGTATTGTTTTTCTTAAATAATGTCATTGTATAATAACAATAACCCATGGCTGGGTGTGGGCAATGCTGGACTTACCCAAAGTTGGCATTGTATGGTCATGAGGGCATTGCCCTCGTGACCAAACCACACCAACTGCGGGTAAATCCACCATTACCCACACCCAGCTGTGGGTTATTGCATAAATATAACATTATATGTATGGTATGCATAAATGTGCCATAATCAGTTTGTATCCATCAGACCTTGTTCTGCCCAGCAACAAAATAGTCAGCCCTGCCAAGTCTTAAACACAGGACACCGTCCTCAACAATCACATCAACATACTACTACACCATGTGAGCTGCAAGACGATGTAGTGCTTTAACGAACATATCCTGCATTTGATTTGAGTAATTTAACATTAATAAAACAAAAACAGCAGTCCTAAGTATTGAACCTATGACCCTGAACATTAAAATCAGATTAATGTACAAGTAAACCAGCTGAGCTGCAGGATTTAGTGTTGCTTTTTTAAACATATCATGCAATAGAGGCATACAACATTAGAGGGGAAGCTTAGTGGAACCCTTTGTGCATCGTATATAGACATATACACACACACACACACATACACACACATATATATATATATATATATATATATATATATATATATATATATATATCTGATGAAACATATCTATGTAAATGTACAATCATAATATAGATATACATATATTAAATATAAAGGAAGGAGAAAAAAAAAAATATATATATATATGTGTGTGTGTGTGTGTGTGTGTGTGTGTGTGTGTGTGTGTGTGTGTGTGTGTGTGTGTGTGTGTGTGTGTGTGTATGTCTATAACATGCAGTGCAGTTGTATCTCCGAACCATCCCTCTCAATCTGTTAGTGCAAGGAACCTGTACAAAGGCTGTAAAAGGGGGGGGGGGTGGATTAGGTCACATATACGGACATATTTCAGAAATCGCTGTTACAAATGAAGACATGTTACAGCAACAGTGTGTGGTTCAGCAGACAATTACTGAAGGATATGAGGATGGAAACTGAAATGTCATGTCATGTATTTACTGACAGAACTCCTTGGATCATCACCGTGATTTACCAGACAAATAGAAATAAATTGTGGAACTGAACAAAAGTATGGTCCAAACATCTGGACATTCTGTGGAAAATCTGGCTGTGGAGAGGTATGCTCAGAAACCCTTAATCCAATGAATGTGGACCAAGCCTGACAATGTGGGGGGACAAAGGCATGAAAATAGGGACATGTCCAAAATACATCAGTAGATGAGAACATTCATGTAGTAACAATGCATGTCTTAACATATATCAACTGAAATATCACAATACCAGGACTCAGTTGCTTCTCATTAGTTACTGACCTCAGTCCACACATCATCCCATTGATGTGTCATGCATACATAATAGTTATGGGGACCAGACCAAAGATATTAGCCATACAACTGGACATCCTATGAATATGTGGACATAACACAAAATTAGGGAAACTACACTGAGCTACAGAGCAATGTCCAGACTGCAATCAGACTGGTTCAAGGCAGCAGAAAGCACCCCTGCACTAGCAGGCTATAACTCATTCCACACCTTTCATCCCCAGAACTTGGACCATAGCTCCAAAGGTGGTTGTGTTTCCATATTCATAAAAGATGCGCACACCTCCAGACTGGTAGCCCAACATAATGCATCAGAGATACTTCAGGTGCAGATAACATTGGGTAATACAGCAATTCAGGTCATAGCCTATTACAGGTCCCAAACCATGTCCAAAGACTCTCACTCTACATTTCTAAGCACCCTGGAGAATATTAGGGTCCAACCTAACACACTCATACTGGGCAACTTCAACTACCCCTCCATTAACTGGGAAAACTACTCATGTGACAATACACTTGCCCAAAGTTTCCTGGAATTCATTAATTCCAATGCCCTGGACCAGCTCATTCTTAACCCCACTACAGGTAGCAACATCCTTGACCTGGTTATTACAAATAATGAACACCAAAACCAAGAAAAAAATATATGAAGAGGATCACCAAAGGAACACTGCAGCACTAAATCCAGAAAATGTATTGAAAAAAGTTAAGCGCTTTCGTCAAAATCACAAGATTTCATCAGAACAAGAGAATACAAAAAATGCCAAATTTAAATACCCTAACCCTTACAGCCATTGGTTGACAAAACAAACATCATTTCTTGTAAAATAATTAAGCAGTTTAAAAAGACAGTAACACATAATCACAGTAACTGCCCATTACAACACATCAGTTGCCACCAACCATCCACATAGACATTGAGGTATGATTTAAAACACAGATCTTAAATAAAATCACATAAAAAAGCTGATTTTAGTTTTAATACAGAACTAATGGATAACTTGTCATTGAGCCTAGGTGGTTGACATGCATTTAATTTGATCTGCCACTTGAGCTCTAAATATTCAAGGAAGTCATCATCAGGCCCCCCTCGTGGACCCGGGTCTACTTGTTCAAGTACAAAAAATGTAAAATAATGTGTCGGGTGTTCCTTTCTATGCTTAAATAAAGCATTGGTTTCTTTATTTTTTAGTATATCATAGTTGTGTTGATATATTCTTTGTCTGAGGGCTCTAATTGTCTTCCCCACATAGTACCCCTCACATACCATACAGGTTGCAATATATACCACTCCCTTGGCGTAACAGTAACACTTCCTATTAGTAGTAATTTTACCATAGTTCCTGACTCTAATGGAATCAGTGTCCAATATATAGGGGCATTGTCCATACCTCCCACATTTAAAAGCTCCACCTAGGCCTGTCTTTAACTTTTACCTCTCCACCAGGCCTTTCAAGGAGGTGCCCTTTTTGCAAACCACAAGAGGTTTTTCCCCCAACCTTTTGTTGATCTTCTCATCCAAACAAAAAAATGGTCCAAAAATCATAAATGATGCTTCTAATGTTAAAAGAATCCCTAGTGAAGGGCAGGACACATGCCCTAGTAAAACTGTCGGTTTTGACCAAACCATACGTTCTATTCAAACCTTCCGGCTTCTCCAGGAGTGTAGAATAAATATCCCCAGCTCTTTTTGATTTAACTTCTTCAGCTATGTCATTGACAAAGTTAAAGGGGTAACCTCTTTTCTGCAAAGTTCCCATTAGGACATCACATTCTTTAACAAAGTCATCCTGGTCATACACCATTCTGGCCAATCTCACATATTGACCCTTGACAAGGGATTTTTTCTGATGCAGGGGGTGGCAACTCTCAAAATGCAACAAAGAGTTAGAATAGGTAGGTTTTCTATAAAGGTGCAAAGTAAACCTACCCTTAAAGTGATCTTTCTTAATAGTACCATCCAAATAATTTAAGGTGTCAAGGTCCTTGGTCATGGTCAATTTCAAAAAAATTGGTAGTATTGTTGATGTAAACAAAGAACCTGTTCAAGTCATCTTCGCTCCCATGCCAAAATAAGACCATATCATCCAGGTACCATCCATATAGTACCCACATGTCCTTGAATTCAGAGTTCACTACGTAGAGGTCTTTCCATTGTGCTAATACAATGTTAGCAAATGACGGTGAGCAACATGCGCCCATTGCCACCCCCTGCACCTGCTTGAATAAATGCCCCTCAAAAGTGATAAAATTGTTGTCCAGAACTATTTCCATACAGGTCCTGATAGTAAGGATAGTATCATGGTTCAATGTACTGTCGAAGCATAAATAGTCATAGAACCATTCTAGTCCAACATCATGGGGTATTACTGAGAAGAGGTCACAAATGTCAGTGGTGACCAAGATCAAGTCCTCGTGGTACATACTGTTCTTAACTTTAGACAGAAAGTCCCAAGAGTCCTTGATCACCAGGTCTCTGTTATCAAGGGTGTGCTTAACAGTGTTGTCAATATATTTAGCCAAACTAAAGGTTTTAACAGAGTTAACAGATTAGTACTAGGCTAAATGCCCTTGTGGGTCATTTCAAGCCTCGCCAACGACCCCATGTGAGAATCAAACCCTACACCTTGTGTATGCAAAGTAAACACCTTAACCATTATGCCATCCTCCCACGAAGCTTTTGTATCAACAATTGGTCGTAATGGGGGGTCAGAGATACTCCTATGTATTTTAGGGATTCCAAAAATGGTAGGAATCCTAGAATGCTTTGTTACCAAAAACCTAGAAGTTTCTACAGTAATTTGCTCATTAAGTAAAAGTCGTTCAGTGTCTAAGTCTATACCCCTATAGGAAATATTCAACTCATTTTTGAAAACCTCTGTGTATGTGTCACTGTACAATAAGTCAGTCATTTTACTACTGTAATCACACATATCCATGATAACAATTCCTCCTCCCTTATCTGGTTTCATAATCCTGATTTCATCATTCTCCAAAATATCATGTAAGCAATGTAATTTCTTGCCTAGTTAAATTATTGGCCCCATTATTATCAAGAAGGTTTTTGTTATTATTTTTGGCAACCACTTTTCTGAATTCATTTTCACAAAGGGTCTCATACATTTGTACTGTCGGATGCATAGGGGAAATGAAAGTTCTTGGTCTATTTAATTGGCCTAGATTCTCCTGCAACATGCATTGTCCAGCCCCCTCCTGTGAAAAAAAGAGTTCCAAATTCAACTTCCTAGTGAATAATTTAAATTCCAAAATGGTATTGACAATGTCACTACCAGTTGCTGGCACAAAGTTGAGCCCTTTTGAGAACATTTATGCCCAATCAGTACTCAGAGTTGTCCTACTATAATTGTAAATGCTGAAATCATGCTCAAGATTCTTCACAATGGTACATTCATACATCCCATCCCTTTCATTGGTATCATTCATCACCTCCAATACTGTTGTTGTGGTCTCCCCCTCCTCCATTGATTCTGATAATTCACTTGTCCATACCCTCCGTTCCCTTGTCTCCCACCCCTCTGATTCATCAATCGCTGGGATCTCCTCAGAGGCGGTGGTTCTAAAGGGGCATTGTCATCCACTGAATCTACCACATCATCATCTTCATTAATAACATTTACCTCTTCACATCTTTCAGCCCACCTAGCTTGTTGGCCCAGGGGTGGGTCAGGGTATGCCCTCCTCTCATCATAATCAGTTTTATCCCTGAACAGTTTTCTTTCTTTCCTTTTTTGCAATTGCACCAAGTCATTATCAACACTTTTAAATAAATTGTTAAATTCACCCAACCTATGTACAAATAATAAATCACGCTTAATTTCAGTATCAAGTTTGTTAATGCCCTTTCAAATAGCAGCCATTTTACTGTTGTTATCAGTAATAAAAATGTTTAACAACTCACAACCTTGCTTATTGAAAAAGTTCTTTAAATCCCAGTGTAACTGGGAGTCCTTAATAAGCCCAGTCGGATATTTCCATGTCTGAAGGCCCTTGGGAATCTGCTCTCTCCTTACACACTCGTGCAGATATTCATTTTCCAATTGCAAATGTTTGTATCTGAATAAAGCTTCCTTAAAACCCCGAAATTGTTGCTCGAGACTGCTGTGTTGGTTGGTAGCATTCATATTCTGCCCATCAAAGATAATTCCATTCCTCAGCCATTGCTCAACCGAAACTGATGGCATGTTGTCATTACGTCCATCTAGCGTGTTGCTAGATGCTAGTCCACTCCCATTTACGTTACTGCTGCCTGCCAGACCTTGTTCATAAGAGTGATTGTTTGAATTAGTGCTCCTTTGTGCTGGAGTAATCATTGAGATGTCAGGACTTGATATACCAGTATTATTGAGCCCCTGACTACGATGATCCGCTAATTGACCCAGAAGTGACTCTACCTTAGCGGAAAGCCCAGCAACAGTAGATGCAAGTGTTGCCACCATTTGAGCAATAATGTTCAAGTCCATGCTGCCAGTGCTATTGGGTTGCTCCCCTCCATCCATGACTAAAACAAGCTTAGAAATAAGAAACACCAAAACCAAGTAAAAAATATATGAAGAGGATCACCAAAGGAACACTGCAGCACTAAATCCAGAAAATGTATTGAAAAAAGTTAAGCGCTTTTGTCAAAATCTCAAGACTTCATCAGAACAAGAGAATACAAAAAATGCCAAATTTAAATACCCTAACCCTTACAGCCATTGGTTGACAAAACAAACATCATTTCCTGTAAAATAATTAAGCAGTTTAAAAAGACAGTAACACATAATCACAGTAACTGCCCATTACAACACACCAATTGCCACCAACCATCCACATAGACATTGAAGTATGGTTTAAAACACAGATCTTAAATAAAATCACATAAAAAAGCTGATTTTAGTTTTAATACAGAACTAATGGATAACTTGTCATTGAGCCCAGGTGGTTGACATGCATTTAATATGATCTGCCACTTGAGCTCTAAATATTCAAGGAAGTCATCATCAGGCCCCCCTCGTGGACCCAGGTCTACTTGTTCAAGTACAAAAAATTTAAAATAATGTGTCGGCTGTTCCTTTATATGTTTAAATAAAGCATTGTTTTCTTTATTTTTTAGTATATCATAGTTGTGTTGATATATTCTTTGCCTGAGGGCTCTAATTGTCTTCCCGCATAGTACCCCTCACATACCATACAGGTTGCAATATATACCACTCCCTTGGTGTAACAGTAACACTTCCTATTAGTAGTAATTTTACCATAGTTCCTGACTCTAATGGAATCAGTGTCCAATATATAGGGACATCGTCCACACCTCCCACATGACCTGGTCATTACTAACATGGGCAACCGTTGCTCTACACCAATAGTCAACTCCTCCCTGGTTAGATCCAACCACAAGCTAATCACCTTGGAAATCCACATCCCTCCCACCCCCAGCCCCCCCCCACCCCCACAAAGGTAACCACCATGAAAAACTTATCCAATGCTAACTTTGGGATCCTAAGAACAGAGGTGGCTAACTTCATGGCACCCATGCAAATGGAGAATAGTTGCATGACCACCGAATCATACACCAATGTACTGTACGTACATGTACACAAATGCAAGGATCTCTTCATACCCAATAGAACCAAGATGCTCTCCTCCAAAAAAAGGAAGCCAATCTGGTGGTCCCTTGCCATAAACAAACTCTACAACAGAAAGAGGAAACTGATGCAGAATAAGGTGAAGTCTCAAGCCTGTAAAAACTCCCTTATCAGCCTCAACAAAAAGTTGAGATTCCTTATCAAATCCTCTAAAGCTAGCTATGAAAACAGAATTGCAACAGATAGTAAAGACAACCACAAGGCCTTCTGTAGTTATGTAAAGATCCTCCACGGCAATAGCCAGATTTGCTCTGAGCTACTGCACAATGGTAACTCCTATACCGAGCCAACAGATATTGCCAATATACTGGCCGACAGATTCAGTGCCAACTTTTCTCTTCTCCTCCCCAAATGACCAATCACAATACCAGTAGATTGCCAGGCACCCAGTATTACTGCTGCACAGGTTAAAACCGCACAGTCCAAGGTCAAGAATACCAGGTTGAAAGTAGCTGACTCCAAGTCAGACTGCCGACCAGTCGTGTGTGGAGTCCCACAGGGATTGGTCCTGGGTCCTCTCCTGTTTGGTATCTACTTCTCAGAAGTCCAGACCAACATGAAGGGACTCTGTCTGACAAAGTTCGCAGACTATTGCAAGTTGGGAGCCATTATTAACTCTCCAGGTGATGTTGACATCCTACAGCAAGGCCTCACTGAGACCAGCGACTGGAGTCAGAACCATGGCTTTAAGCTCAATGCCAAAAAATGTGTCGTCATTCCCTTTGGGAAAAACCCATTTCCCATGAACTACCACATCGATGGTAGTCCACTGAACACAGAAGGTGTTATAAGAGATCTGGGAACACAGGTTTACAGCAGCCTCTCTTTTGACCACCACGCTGCCACTGTGGTCAGAAAGTCCTTCTATGTGGCACATCTCATCACTAAGGATTTTGCATCCAGGAAGAAAGAGGTCATTGTCTCCCTCTAATCTTCCCTCATTAAGCCAATCATTGAGTACAATGCGTCATTTGGCATGTACCTCACTAGACACCTGCAACAACTAGTGAGGCCACAAAAGTACCTCACAAAGAGGATCCTAGGCTTAAACATTTGTCCTATATGGACATTCTAAAGAAACTCCAACTTTTCTCTGTCTCATATCGCCTACTTTGAGGCGATCTCCGCTTGACTTATAAAGCCATGTCTGACCCAGCTCTGTTAGAAATGCTACATCTAAAGAAATCCCAGTCCCTCCACACCACATGCTCCAGAGACCTCAACGTCATTGCCACAATCAACAGAATGTGCTGGAGGGATAGGTTCATAACCCAGAGACTGCCCATGCTATGGAATAGACTTCCCATACATGTCAAACAGAGCAACTTACTGGCCGTCTTCAAGAGAAATCTTAATGAGTGGATGGGAAATAGAAAATTCACCCTGGGGATCACTCCAGTGACTCTACTCGACAGAGGATCTGGAAACTAAGGTCAAGTGGCATGTTGCCAGGGTAGTCCTATGGGTTAGGCTTATAAAGGCTCCAGGGTCATTAGCCTAGTACACACCTATGAACCTATGAACCTATGAACATAACACTACCCAGGTCCACCTCTGGGGCTGTATATATGCAGTAGCAAATATAACAGGCACTACAGGGATGTAATACTAGTGGAACACAGACACCGGTGTGAAAGTACATACCCCCAAACAAGTACACCACAGTGACAGCAACATACCAGTAAGCAAACTGAACATGACGGTATAATACTGTGAGAGCAACTACATACTGTTTGTCACTCACACATTACCCCTACATATACTACCCCAATTCACAGTGTACTGGGAATCCTGAGGTGTTACATGACATTTCTCAGTCAGCCCCTACAAGCATACAGACCTGATAGACCACCAGCAACTGTAGCAGCATGCAGAGTCAGATAGATAAAGGATGTATGGCACTCACAGCTGCTACTCTCCATACTCAGCCTAAAAAACATATACACACAACAGTGCTATACAATCTTGGCAGTCTGTTCACAATGGCCAGACAGACATACGTGCATGTTTGCAGATCTCCACAGAATTACCAGGGTGTGGACCCATAACCCTGGCCATCACTGCATACCATGGCCAGGAGTCTACCAGGTCATTGTCATGCTAAATGGAGTGCAGTTAGTAATTCAAGATATACCATACCTGTGCATTAATTAATTGTGTAGATGTTGACTAAAACATCTTGCAATGTCTATATATATTCTTGCAACATATAAATGTTTGGAATTTTTTATAACAAAGTAACTAAAAGGTTAGAACGCTTGATGTGAAACATCAAAAGGTTTTTTATAAATTTATAAATTAAATAATTGAAGCGTCAAATGGCCAGCCAATCACAGAGAGTGTAAAGGTATAAAATGGTTTTAGAATGGTTATTAGATGATTCTGATGAAGTCTCCATGGAGAGATGAAAGTGCTTAATCTGTGCTCAATTTTATTGTTTTTACTGTTTTTACTTTAATTAAAGTGTCCATTTATAAATTCTGGATTTATTTTTTGGAATATCAGTGAAACAGACTCAACAGTACAATATATTTGTGGAAGACAGGAAATTAAGTAGCCCTCATTGGGGGGAATATGACACCTCAGGGCCAGCAGTGCAATGTAAGCAGATACAGCACTGATACGGTACAGGGGAATGGTATGGTTGTGAGTTGTGGCTAGCGGTATTCAATGTAGATGTGTAGGTTCTGAACATATGGTTGCCAAATGTATGAGGTCCTGTGATGTGTCTCCCTTGTTATGTCTCCCAGGTGCAATGTTGCATCAGCAAAGGTCAACTTTCTCAGCGGCACAGACAAATATAATCTTAGAAGCCATACTACACAACAATGCCATAATGGTTGGCTGGACCCAGTAACATCTGCAGGAGAGGAATGGAGTGTGTGACGACCTTGTCCACAAGGTAAATGATGTTGGCCCGCACATGTGTACATACGAGCAGGTCTGGCATCGTGAAAGTGACCTTATACGCCATGCCTGGGAAAAGGCTGCTGCAGTGGCCGGGGACCACTCAGCCACAGGTGTGGGCCTGGGCTTGCAGCCCCACTGACACCCACAGGAGAGCTCCATGGGTACGTTGAGGCACCCATCCCAGGACAAAATCAGGGTACAGACCCTCAACATACCGGTGGTGGTTGACACCCAGACAATGGATGAGGACTGTGCAGGTAAGGCCCAAGTGTAGCTTACTAGACTACTGTAGCAGACAAACTTGTAATTGTAGAGTATCTATGTACATGTGTCAGGTCAAATTGCAGTTGCAGTTGTAGATGTGGTTTTCTAATGCACAGACGTGCACATCTATTGTGAAGGACAGCAAATTGTGTAGTATTGGGGGTTGTACTGTACATGTGCAGACATGCTGCATCCATCCTGTACCAATGCCACATGTGGGTCTGCTGACCATACTCCCCTCACACAAATACCTAGGTCCCTCTGGTCTGCATGTGGGATGGCAGCCTGCTGCTGGTTTGTATGCAGTTGTACTGTTGTGGTTTGCCAACACCCCAGGCATGTGAAGGCATTGCAGTGTACCATGCACACAACTGTCACTCAAAGCCATATTGCTTTATGTGCATGTTCACTTGTGTTGGGGTCAACTGCATTGCATCACAATGGTCACCACGGGGGCTTATCTGATGAGAATGCATCATCCCTGTAGCATAACTCACAGTCTGTCAGTGCAAGACTTCTGGACAGATAGCAACACAATAAGTGGACAAACTGCCTAAGGTAGGGACATGTGTGAAACATTACTGTCATATAGTGGATATAAACAGTGTACACACCCCTGTTAAGATGCCAGAGGTCTGTGATGTCTATACAAATTAAGGCCACAATATGTCAGTCCTCATCTTTTCCAAACTGCAATGTGACCTATGACATGAACTATTCCCTATACAAACAATCAATCTGTTGGCCACCAAATATGGAGTATGCAAACCTCACAATACAGTGGATGCATATGTGTTCACACCCTTCAGATAATATGTTATTGCAGCAGCTTGTGATTTACTGACAGCATACAGTCTGCTTGAGTACACACCAGCCATCAAGTAAAGGCACTCTGACTAACACCGAATAACAGTCTGCTGTCCAAGGGGGATAATCATGACATTTGCTCAGTCGCCTGGAACAGTAACAGCCATGGCTTGCAGACAGCATACAAAGCAGCAAAGGGATCCCATATTTGAAAGCTATCAGTCAAGAGTAGGGTACCACAACATTACCACAGCATTGCATACACCATGGAACACAGTGGAGATAGTTGTCAAAAGGTGGATTGAATATGGGACAACAGTGGAGACAGTTGTCAAAAGGTGGATTGAATATGGGACAACAGTGCTGTTGAAAAGAACCTGATGTTCCTCCAAAAATGATGACAACACACGTCAAGACCTGGTCATGGAGGTTTCCAGGGGACATACAGCAACACTGAGGGAGTTTAAGGGACCTCTGGCTAGTACTGGTGTTCTGTACTACCTGTGGGAAAACTCTCCTGTATTCTGCATATGTCTCCCCTATGGGGTAGGGTCAGAATATTGAAGCATTTCCACATATCAAAAACAGCTAGGGGTGGATACAAATTGCAATACAGCATATCATGTATCCCAAAGGCAGGTGTGAAAATGTGGTATGGTGTAATGAGACTAGGGATCGACCTCACACCCACAATACCAACAGGTATGTGTGTTGTACAAGCAAAACCTCTCATAACCTGAACACTAACATCCCCATGATGAATCACATGGGTGGCAGTGGCCTGCTGTGGGGCTGCTGTTCCACAGACAGAACAGGGCTTGTAGTCATGGTGGTGGGAACTCAGAACATTTCCTGATAACACCTACTTCTAGCCAAAATCCATTAGGTGTCTGCAAGAATGCTGAGGATGAGGAGGTGCGTCAGACTTCAACATGACAAAGAACTGAAGCATACATCCAAGGCTACCTAAGAATGGCTCCACCTAAACACCAGATAGAAAACCCCAGTGTGACCTGATGGGGGCTGTGAAGATGAGCTGCCCTTGCAATCTGACAGAGTTGTGTGACCTTTGCATGGAAGAATGGCCAAATAATGCCCAGTCAGGATGTACCATGCTGATAGACACCTTCACAAGAAGAGTGAATGCTGTAAGCCATTTACAAGATGCTTCAACAACTTATCATTATAAGAGTGGGCACATGTATGCAATCAACATATTGTACATATTGTAGTCATCATATTTTACACATAACACATGTGTATGTTTATCGATTGGATTGCACAGGTCCTATGTCACATGGAAGGTGGGTGACATATTTGAATGCATTATTGCAATCTCATCTTGTATACTACAAGAACATAGGTTCATAGGTTCATACTAGGCTATCTGCCCTAGGGCATTTATAAGCCTAGCCAGAATGTGTTTGGCTTTCGCCACCCATTTTAAATTTATTTTGCTATGCCCTTTTTCGAGGTTAGTATACTGTGCCTCTGTCTAACAGTGACACAGAAGTGATACCCGGGGTAAACCTATGATCTCCCATCCACTCATCAAGATTCCTCTTGAAGAGAGTCAATGAGGGACTCTGCCTAACCTGGACTGGGATTTTATTTAACAGGGTTGTGTACACTTATCATATCTACTGTAAGCGTACAAGGCTGGTGGTGTAACAGGAATTGTGTGATCATACATTCACTGCTTGTTTGGAGATCTGACACTCACATGTATGTCATTAATCAGTTATGTCAATCCTCAGATCATCCCACATGTGTAACAGAGAATCACAGGGGTTATGAGAAATAGAGCAAACATATGAGCCAGACCTCTACACATCCTGTGAGGATATGTACAGTTGTGAGCTATGTTCTCTAGTACTTGCCACTGTGCTATACAGGTGAACAGCAATGATGTGTACATGGCTGCCGTCTGTGCTGGGGAACGGCAATCACATACTAACACCATTCACGTATCTCAGAGCTCTATATTGTCAGTTACATGTTGTAAAACTGGCTGCAATACATGACGTTGAGGGCTGCGTGTCATGCATGTCACCATGTGGGCAATGTGTGGTCTGTGTAACAGATCTGTGCCACCTCACCTGTAAGTGTGTGTGTGTGTGTGTGTGTGTGTGTGTGTGTGTGTGTGTGTGTGTGTGTGTGTGTATGTATACCAGCCAACATCAAAGTGCAAGTATTAATGTACATATGTTGTCATCTTCTCACAGGTGGTATTGGCGTTTGGGTGCCCCCCCCTTTGGAAAGCAATGTCATTATCTCTGCCGACTCTGACAATGATGATAGGAATACTGAGATACACGTGGAGTTGTCAGGGGCTGGCTCTGTGTCATTAGTTGTCATCCCATTCTTGTGCACACCATCACTGCACACAATAACAATGCCCACACATACCCCATCACCGGTGGCCACAGATGATGGACAGTTGGCAGGTAGTGGCATTAAACAGGCTAGTGTGGTGACTATGGCATGTGCATGTGTAGACACAGGCCATAGCTAGAGTGCAGGCAAGGTCCCACACAGGCAGATGGACAGGGGTGCTAGCAGGAGGAATGCTGCTTGTCAGGCCACTGTTGCAAGTGCCACAGAAGGAGTCATCAAGCGAATGTTCCAGGTTGTCATGGATGCACAGGCATATAGTGAATGCCACAACACACAAATACTCAGGGTGGTGGATGCAACTCACCCTGGTGTACATGGTGACATACATGACCTTGTTGGGTCCACACGTCAAAATGCTGAGGTCATTAATAGATGGTGGGGTGAGACCTTGGCAATCCCCGACTGTGGCATGTCTGTGCTAGAGCATGTGGTGGAGATGGGCATTGGCCACATGGATGTAGGTCATCAGCAACAACAGCTGAGAGTGTATGGGGCTGTGCACCTTCCCACTCCCTTAGTGGCAGTGACACCAGCACTACCAAAGGGGGGTTGCCATCCACATCACACCAGAGCAGGCCATGGCCACATTGTCCTGTCCAGTCCTGTCAGGGGCACAGATCCAGTGGACAGCTGTCACCATCAGGAAGGAGTACTGCATCTAGCCTTGGGCCTGGTGGGTGCCAGTGATACCCTTGGCAGGACCAGTTCCCGTGTCTGTGTCCAGACACAGTGACCTGGACACGCTGCCATGTACAGTTCACAGCTGTCCAACATACTCCTGTGTAGGGCTGCCACATGGTGTGACTGTGTGCATACATGCACACACATATCTGTATCACAGGCAGGTCACCTACAGACACACACAGCATCACTGCACAGCCCATCTATTGGCAATCCCCCCCCAAAACACACACACACACATGTTGTCAACTGCATGGCCCAGCCTAGGCCTCTGGCAAACCCACACAACACCCTGAGCACATGATGGTACCTGTGCCACATCCCTGTCATCCATGCCATCAATGCAGGGACATGCTAATAGTACCTTATTAGCTATGATGCATTATTGCCGTTAGTACCACTTACTGAATGTAGTCTGACATGATGTATTCTGTTTGTGTCCCAGGTGTCTGTGTGTCTGCAGGCTCTGAAACTGCTGACATTCCCATGAGGGAGTATGACAGATTGGGAATACACTGACCATATCATAGGCAAGGTACAGCTTCATATGTACATGTAGCAGGTGTGTATGCATGCCACACTGTGTGATGGACACTGTTTTATGACAGTGTCACCTTGCATACATAGCCCTTGTCACAGACAAGTAGCCCTTAGACATGTCAGCTGAGTGTTATGTACTACCCCAGGCTCATACATACAGAACAGGTTACTGCAGTACTGTCAACAGGTCCCTCACATGCATAGTCATTGCATTAACTGCAACAGATTCACCTGTCAACACCTGTTGGCCCAGCCATGTCTTTAACATACACTCAACCCTGGTGCAGTTGAGAAAGGGCATGCATGATACTGTGTATGACAGGTCTGTGGTATGTATCTCTGAGTTCACCAGGTGGAACAGTGAGATAAAATGGTATATTCATGGCATCCACACAGTAAGGACTGACACATGGGATGTGCACACAGTATCAACAATACAGTTAACAATACACAGATTAGTAAACCTACATGTCCACCATTATGTACTGTACTACTACTACATGCACGTTACATGCCCCACATAGATAGTAAGCATGGGACATAACACACTACCTCTTACAATGTGCAATGTTCTGAATGCCTACATGGATGGTAAGATGACCCATCACACATAGGATGTGGAGTCATGTATTGTTCCTACAGGCCTGGACAAGTGATAGTGCAGCAGATGTTGTATCAGCATGATGTTTCAGGCAGGTATGATGCATGATGCTGACATGCATGTCACTACTCTCACTGTGGACAATTAGGCAACAATATCACATACATGGGCATTATTAAGGGACACAGACCACATATAGTTTGCCTAAATACTAGAATAACATGAAAGGTCTATGCTTGTTTCCTGCCTTTCCTTTAACTAGTCTAGTCTACATGCAGCTTTGCTGTAACCAGGCCTGTTTGTAAGCCTCTGAGTGGTGGCAACAGGTCTGCTCTTCAATTGTTCCATTATGGTTTACCTTCATTTTGTCACACATGGTATGTGCGATCATCCTGTTGTGCAACCTGTATTACCGAAATACGGAGAACTTCGAAGGATCAAATGTCGAAAATGGTTTGCTGGAAAGCCATTTCCAACATTTGATCCATGTGTTTAAATGGTAAAAAAGCATTTGCTTATTTGTCATTCAAACACATGGTGAATCAGCATTGTCATTTTTTGCAGCCGTACTTTCGCGTTATGCACGGTGGACACATGGCGGACGACAATTCAAAGGTAAACCTTCCCTTACATCTGCTAGTTTTCTTCTCTCCTGCACTATCACTAGCTTATTACTCTAGCACTTTACCAGACATCTTGTAGCAATTACTGTAGCACACATAAGTGCTACCAGCACTAAGCATTCCACAAGGAAACAGCTCAAGTACTTAGTATTAATGCCCACCCCTCCAGGAATGTGTAAAAGTCATTTCCCTGTGCTGTCTCCTATTAACCTGGTAAATTTCGGCATCCTGAGGCAGTGTAGCAACTGCCTCATGTACACTGACAACCCTCTCCTCTTACCTCCCAACACTCAGACTTGTGAGAGATGCACTCATGCATGCAAATTTGAAGCCACACACTGTCCAGCCAAGACCAGAATAACTGGTCAAGAGGAGATGGTCAGCACATGCACCACACCACATGGAACACATAGCCCTCCAAAACACAAATCAGCACTTCCTGCACATAACAAGGTTAAAATAGTGCTGTCCAAGGCCAGGAATACATCTGCTATGGGACCTGCCAATATCCCTGGCTGTGTTCTACATGAACTACAGAGTGACCTGGTGCCACACCTGTGTGCCCTGTTCAATCACAGCCTCACTTCAGGCTTTGTCCCTACCAAATGGCACACTGCTACAATCATCCCTCTCCACAAAGGAGGAGCGACTACAGACCCTGGCAACTATCACCCCATTAGGCCGATGAGTCTGATATGCAAAGCTATGGAACGCATCATCATGGACCTAATAAACAAAGATATAGGGAATCTCCAAACTGTGGCTCCCACACTTTGGTTTTGTGGAGGGTAGATCATGCCTGCTCAACCTGGTCAACTTCTTTGAGTCAGTCACCAGAGCTGTGGATGATGTCAAGGTGATCATACAGCCTACCTTGATCTGGCCAAGGCTTTTGATACCATTCTCCACTCTGGAATCATAGAAAACACACTAAGGTAGGCATCAACCCCTATATCACTAGGTGGGTTGCAAACTGGCTCACAGACAGAACCCACAGGGTGAAAGTAGCTGACTCCAAGTCAGACTGCCAAGCAGTCACTAGTAGGGTCCCACAGTGTTCAGTACTGGGTTCTATCTTGTTTGGTATCTATGTCTCTGAACTCCAGGTCATCACAAAGGTACTCTGGTTGACAAAGTTCACAGAAAATTGCATGTTGGTAACTACCCAAGTGATGTTGACATCCAGGAGAAAGGCCTCACTGAGACCAACGTATGCTGTCAGAAGAATGCCCTGAAGCTCAATGGCCAAATATGTGTCAGCATCCCCTTTGGGAAAAACCCAGTTCCCATAAATTACCACACCAATGGTAGTCCTCTGAACACAGAAGGCATTATAAGAGATCTGTGAACACAGGTTGACAGCAACCTCTCTTTTGACCACCACATTACCACTGTGGGCAGACATTCCTTCTATGTGGCACATCTGATTACTAATGGTTTTGCATCCAGGAAGTAAGGGGTCATTGTCTCCCTCTACTCTCCCCTCATTAAGTAAATCATCAAGTACAATGCCTCATTTGGCATGTACCTCACTGGTCACCTGCAACAACTGGAAAGGCTGCAAATGTACCTCACAAAGATGATCCTAGGCCTTAAACAGTTGTCCTATATGGACAGACTCAAAACGCTCCATTTGTCTGTCTCATATCGCTTGCTTAGAGGTGATCTCTGCTTGACTTACAAAGCCATGTCTGACCCAGCTCTGTCAGAAATGCTACATACAAAGATATCCCAATCCTCTGCACCACATGCTCCAGAGACCTCAAAGTCATTACCACAATCAACAGAACATACCAGAGGGAGGGGTACATAACCCAGAGACTGCCCATGCTATGAACTAGACATCGAATACATGTCAAACAGAGCACCTCACTGACCCTCTTCAAGAGAAATCATGATGAATAGATGGTAAATATAGAATTCACCCTGGGGATCACTGCAGTGGCTCTACTCAACAGAGGTACTGGGAAATAATGTTAGGTGGCACAATGCCAGGGTAATCCTCTGGCTAGGCTTGTAAAGGCCACAGAGCCATTAGCCTAGTACACACCTATGAACCTAAACATCTAGATATTCCATAGACATCTGTACAGAGGACTGGAATGTCCTGCACAATGGTTTAACATGCTGTATGTGAGGTAGATGCCATTACCATGCTATATAAGGTAATGCCATCAGGAGGTGGTAAACAGGCATGGATGGTACACCAATCAAAATGCTGTAACCAAACATGATATGATCTTTGCCCAAAGAGACACATATAAACACACACGCATCACTTTTGAGAATAGAACCCCTACCTATCTAGTTATGTCTACTATAGTGTTATGAGGTTATCAGATGCACCACAGAGCTTACATGAGTTCCCCTCCTCTCAAGGTAGCTCTAAGGTGACTGACATCAGCAGGCCTACTAAAGTAGGGTGATGGGACATTTACAGGGTGGTACACAATTCAGAATGGTATAACCCATACAGTATATGATTTTCACACTCACACACACAAACAGTTGCTAGTATGAGATTAGAACCCCTACCTATGCAGTTATTTCTACTACACTGTTACTCACTTATCAGATGTGCCACATGTCTACTACAGTGTTACTCACTTATTAGACTCGCCACATGTTATATGATGTCATTTAGTCCCAAGGTACTTCTAAGGTGAATGACATCAGCAGGCCTAGTAAAGTAGGGGTCATAGGTTCATAGGTGTGTACTAGGCTAATGGCCCTGGAGCCTTTACAAGCCAAGCCCGTACATTTACCATGGCATCGTGCCACTTGACCTCAGTTCCCAGTGCCTCTGTCAAGTAGAGCCACTGGAGTTATTCCCGGGGTGAATTCTCTATTTCCCGTCCACACACTAAGATTCCTCTTGAAGAGGGCCAGTGAGGTGCTCTGCTTGACATGCATGGGAAGTCTATTCCATAGCATGGGCAGTCTCTGGGTTATGAACCTATCCCTCCAGCATGTTCTGTTGATTGTGGTAATGACGTTGAGGTCTCTGGAGCAAGTGGTGCAGAGGGATTTAGATTCCTTTAGATGTAGCACTTCTAACAGAGCTGGGTCAGACATGGCTTTGTAAGTCAGGCAGAGATTGCCTCTAAGTAGGCAATATAAGACAGAGAATAGTTTGAGTTTTTTGAGTCTGTCCATACAAGACAAGTGTTTAAGGTCTTGGATCCTCTTTGTGAGGTACTTTTGTAGCATCTCCAGTTGTTGCAGGTGTCTAGTGAGGGAAGAGTAGAGGGGAACAATGACCTCTTTCTCCTTAGATGCAAAACCCATAGTAATGAGATGTGGCACATAGAAGGACTTTCTGACCACAGTG
The DNA here is from genome assembly GCF_019279795.1 of Protopterus annectens. NCBI lineage: Eukaryota > Metazoa > Chordata > Ceratodontiformes > Protopteridae > Protopterus > Protopterus annectens. The sequence goes on along the minus strand of NC_056741.1, from coordinate 483,930,269 downwards.
GCAATGTGGTGGTCAAAAGAGAGGTTGCTGTCAACCTGTGTTCCCAGATCTGTTATAACAGCTTCTGTATTCAGTGGACTACCATCACTGTTGTAATTCATGGAAACTGGGTTTTTCTGAAAGGGGATGATGACACATTTTTTGGCATTGAGGTTAAGACCATGGTTCTGACACCAGTCGGTCTCACTGAGGCCTTTCTGTAGGATGTCAACAGCACTTGTGGAGTTAATAATAGCTCCCAACCTGTAGTCGTCTGGGAACTTTGTCAGCCAGAGTCCCTTTGTGTTGGCCTGGACTTCAGAGAAGTAGATACCAAACAGGAGTGGACACAGGACCAAACACTGTGGGTCTCCACTCTTGACTGGTTGGCAGTCTGAGTTGGAGTCAGCTACATTCACACTGTGGGTTCTATCTGTGACTCAGTTTGCATCCCACCTAGTGATGTCAGGGTTGATGCCTAGCTTAGTGAGTTTGTCTATGATTCCTGAGTGGGGAATGGTATCAAGGGCCTTAGCCAGATCAAGGTAGACTGTATGAACCAACTTGCCTTCATCCACAGCTCTGGTGACTGCCTCAAAGACATCGACCATGTTGAGGAGGCATGATCTACCCTTCACAAAACCAAACTGTGTGGGATCCAGAGTTTGGAGATTATCTATATCCTTGTTTTTTAGGTTCATGATGGTGTGTTCCATAGCTTTGCATATTAGACTCATCAGGCTAATGGGGCAATATTTCCCAGGGTCTGTAGTCACTCCTCCTTTGTGGAGAAGGATGACCGTAGCAGTGCAGCATCTGGTAGGGACAAAGCCTGATGTGAGGCTGTGACTGAACAGGGCACACAGGTGAGGTCCCAATTCACTCTATAGTTCATGTAGAGCACAGCCAGGGATATTGTCAGGTCCCATAGAAGCTGCATTCTTGGCCTTGGACAGTGCTGTTTTAACCTGTCCAGTGATAATACTGGTGCCTGACAGTCTACTGGTATTGTGATTGGTCCTTTGGGGGGATAGAGAGCTGAAGTTGGCACTGAATCTGTTGGCCAGTATATTGACAATATATGTTGGCTCGGTATAGGAGGTACCATTGTGCAGTAGCTTGGAGCACATCTGGGTATTGCCATGGAGATTACTTACATTACTATGGAAGGCCTTGTGGTTGTCTTTACTATCTGCTGCAATTTTGTTTTCATGGTTAGCTTTGGAGGATTTGATGAGGGATCTCAACCTTCTGTTGAGGCTGATAAGGGGGTATTTCCAGTCTTGGGGCTACACCTTATTCTGCATCATTTTCCTCCCTCTGTTATACAGTTTGTTTATGGCAGGGGACCACCAGATTGGCTTCCTTTTTTGGAGGAGTGCATCTTGGTTCTATTGGGTTTAATGATATCCATGCATTTGTGTATGTGTTCATACAGTGCAGTGGTGTATGATTTGGTGGTCATGCAACTATTCTCCATTTGCATGGGTGCCGTTAAGTTAGCCACCTCTGTTTTTAGTAGGCCAGAGTTAGCCTCTGAGAAGTTTGTCATGGTGGTCTTTGCAGGGGGGGATGAGATTGATGTGGATTTCTAAGGTGATTATCTTGTGGTCGGAGCTAACCATGGAGGAGTTGACTATTGGTGTAGAGTAATGGTCACCCATTTTAGTAATGACCAGGTCAAGGATATTGCTACCTCTAGTGGGCAAGGGTATTGGTACATGAGTAGCTTTCCCAGTTAATGGAGAGGTAGTTGAAGTTGCCCAGTATGAGAGTGTCAATTTGGACCCTGACATTCTCCAGGGTGCTTAGGAATGTGGAGTGTGGGTTTTGGGACATGGTAGGAGACCTATAGCAGGCTACAACCTGAATTGCTATCTTACCCACTGTTAGCTGCACCTGAAGTATCTCAGATGTGTTATGTTGAACTACCAGTCTATAGGTGTGCACATCCTTTATGGAAATGGGAATACCACTGCCTTTGGTGCTTCAGTCCAAAAGGGTGATGGGACATTTACAGGGTGGTACACAAATCAAAATGGTATAACCCACACATTATGTCATTCTCACACTCACAGTTGCTGATACTGAGATTAGAACCTCTGCCTAACAAGTTATTTTTACTACAGTGTTACACAGTTATCAGAAATGCCACAGAGCTTACATGATTTCTCCTCATCCCAAGTAACTTCTAAGTTTAATGACATCAGCAGGCCTAATAAAATATGGTAATGGGACAATTAAAGGGTGGTACACAAATGAAAATGGTACAACCCAGACAGTACATACTGAGATTAGAACTCCTGCCTATCGAGTTATTTCTACTGCAATGTTACACTGTTATCAGACGTGCCACAGAGCTTACATGAATTCTCCTCATCCCAAGTAACTTCTAAGGTGAATGACATCAGCAGGCCTAGTAAAGTAGGATGATTGCACAATTACAGGATGGTACACAAATCAAAATAGTATGTCAGACAGTACATGATTCTCTCTCTCTCTCTCTCACACACACACACACACACACACACACACACACACACACACACACACACACACACACACACACACAGTTGCCAATACTGAGATTAGAACTCCTGCCTATCTAGTTATGTCTACTACAGTGTTATGCAGTTATCAAATGATCCACAGAGCTTAAATGTGATCTCCTACTCCCAAGTAACTTCTAAGGTGAATGACATCAGCAGGCCTAGTAAAGTAGGGTGATGGCACAATTACAGGGTAGTACACAAATCAAAATGGTATAACTCAGACAGTACATGATTCTCTCTCTCTCACACACACACACACACACACACACACACACACACACACACACACACACACACACACACACACACAGTTGCCAATACTAAGATTAGAACTCCTGCCTATCTAGTTATGTTTACTACAGTGTTATGCAGTTATCAAACGAGCCACAGAGCTTAAATGTGATCTCCTACTCCCAAGTAACTTCTAAGGTGAATGACATCAGCAGGTCTAGTAAAGTAGGGTGATGGGACAATTACAGGTTGATACACAAATCAAAATGGTATAACCCAGACAGTACATAATTGTCACACTCACACACACATACAGTTGCCAGTATTGAGATTAGAATTCCTGCATATCTAGTTATTTCTGCTACAGTGCTATGCAGTTATCAGACGCACCACATAGCTTACGGGACTAATAATTGACCAAAGGTGCTGCTAACTGTTCAACTTAGGTAAACTATTTCAGGCGGCAGGAAGTCTGCCTTCAGTTTTCCCCTAGATCTTGCTAGTTATTTCCCTCTTGCACTTCAAATAGCATACAAGCTTTGCACTTCAAGAAGTTATTGTATCAATATGTGTAGCACACATGGGAGCTATCAGCAGTAGTTGTCCCTCACAGAATTAGCCACAGTAGTTAGTAGTAATGACCACCCCTCCTGGCATGATTGAAGTGCAGTTTTCTGTGTTGTTGACTATTAACCTGGTGCACTTGGCCATTCCGAGGCACTGTTGCTACTGCCGCATGTACACAGACAGCCCTCTGCTGTAAACTCCACACACTCAGACATGTGATAGTTACCCCTATATGAACAGATTTGGAAATATGCACTCTCCAATGAATACTGGCTAGCAGGTCAAGAGGATAAGGTCAACACCTGCACCACACCATGTGGAACACATAGCTTGCCACAACACCCACTATCACAGCCCTGACATACACTCACAAACCACACACACACCTTCACAGAGGTACTCAACAGACACTTACCCAAACAACACAGACCAGCAAGACAGACACCCACTCAGCCACCACAACACAGCACATGCTACAGGAAACATATATCACCTACAAAGTGTGCCCCTCAACCTAAGCCCCTAAGGCTAAACACCTTGCCCAATATAGTAATCATGGCTGAGTCACTACTATAGCATTATAGTACCTTTTTATTTTTATTTATTATGATTAAATTATTACGCATCATCATGGACCAAATAAACAAGGATATGGGGACTCTCCAAACTCTGGATCCCACACAGTTTGGTTTTGTGAAGGATAGATCATGCCTGCTCAACCTGGTTGACTTCTCTGAGTCAGTCAGCAGAGCTGTGAATAACAGCAAGGTGCTTCATACAGCCTACCTCTATCTGGCCAAGGCTTTGGATACTATTCCTCCGTCATGAATTATTGATAAATTGACCACATTAGGCATCACACCATATATCATTAGGTGGTCTGCAAATTGTTTCACAGAACACACAGTGTGACAGTGGCAAACTCCAAGTAAGACTGGGTAGCAGTCACGAGTGGAGTCCCACAGGTATCAGTACTGAGTAGTCTCCTGTCCAGTATCTACTTCTCAGGGGTCCAGCCCAACACAAAGGAATGCTGGCTGATCAAGTTCACAGAGGACTGCAAGGTGGGAGCCATCATCAACTCCACAAGTGATGCAGACATCCTACAGGGAAGCTTCACTGAGACCAATGAGTGGTGTGGAAGCCATGGCCAGAAGCTTAACAGCACAAAATGCATCATCCCCTTTGTTAAAATACACAGTTTCCAGTACATACCATAATGATGGGAGCCCAATGACCATTGTAGGCATTATAAGAGATGTGGAGACACAGGTTGACAGCAATTTCCACTTCATCCACCACATTGCCATTGTGGTCAGGGAGTCCTTCTACACGGCACATTACATTACCAATGTTTTGCATCCAGGAAGACAGAGGTAATCATCTCTGTCTACCCATCCCTCATTAGACCACTCATCAAGTATTATGGCCCATTTGGCATGTACCTCAGTAGACACCTGCAACAGCTGGGGGGCCACAGACATACCTTACAAAGAGGTTCACAGGCATTAAGCATATGTCCTACACACACAGACTCAGAAGACTCCAGTTATTCTTTGTGCCATACCACCAAGTTAGAGGCTATCTGTTCTTGACTTACAAAACCATGCCTGACCCAGCTCTGTTAGACATCTACATATGAGGACATCCCACTCCCTCCACACCACACACTGCAGAGACTTCTATCTCATTACTACAATCGACACAACATGCTGGTGGGACATGTCCCTCACCAAGAGACTGCACATGCCTCAGAAGAGACTTCCCATGCATGTCATGCTGAGCACCTAGCTGACCCTGTTTCACAGATATCTGGATGAGTGGATGGGTAATAGACAGTTCACCCCAAGGATCACTGCAGTGGTCTACCTGATACAAGCACTGGGAAGTAACACTGGGTGGCACAATGACAGGGCCCTTCTACGGGCTAGGCTTGTTAAGGCTCCTGTGCCATTAGCCAACTACACAATTTTGAACTTAGAAGGGAGTTGACATCATCAGGACTGATGACGTAGGGCAGTGAGTGGTAAATGTATCACAATATTTGTCTAAAAACATGCACACACATTTGCTGGATAGAAGAGTGGAACCTCTGCCAAAGTTGTTCTTTGTACAATACTTTTATGCAGTTCTCACACATGCTACATGGCTTACAGGGCTTACTGGGCTGATAGTTGGCAAAAGGTACTGATATGGGGAGTGACATCAGCAGGAATGCTAAAGTAGGGCAGTGGGTGTTAACTTACAAAAATATGTTTTACTACAAACAGACACACTTACACACACATTTGCCAGACATGAGAGTTGAACTTCTACCTAACTTGTTATTTCTACTATATTGTAATGCAGTTATCGCACAAGCTACTGAACTTACTGGGCTGACAGTTGGCCATAGGTACTGATATGGGGAATGACATCAGCAAGTCTGATAAAGTAGGGCAGTGTTTGGGACACATATTAAAATACATCAGCCTACAAACAGTATCTGTCTGCCTGGGATGACATGGTCGACAGACCACAATGCTTCGCCAGAGATGGCCTGCACCTGTCACCCCTGGGTTTCCGGATACTGACTAAGGTTCTTGCTGCCCCTATAGTGCCTTTTTTAGGCAAGGTTCAAATGACAAATTCACCACCGTAACAGGAATAAGCAACCAAAAACTGAGGATGATGCTACTCAATGCTAGAAGTCTAAATCTCAAAAGGCACTCACTCGAGGCACTCCTTAAAATGGAGAACATTGATATCTGTGCAGTGACTGAGACACCTGGTTCAAGGCTCCAGAGAGCACCCCTGCACTATCAGGCTATAACTCATACCACACTTTTCAGCCATGTAACCTGGACCGGAACACCAAAGGTGGAGGTGTGTCCATATTCATTAAGGATATCCACACCTCCAGGCTAGTTGCTCAGCATAATGCAGCCGAGGTTATCCAAGTGCAACTAACTCTGAGCAAAACTGCAATTCAAATTGTAGCTTGCTACAGATCCCCCACCATGCCCCAGGATTCCCACTCCTCTTTTCTTGATGTACTGGAAAATATTAGGGTTCAACCAAACACCCTAATAATGGGCAATTTCAACTACCCCACCATTAACTGGAAAAACTACTCATGTACCAACTCCTTTGCTCAACGCTTTCTGGAAAACTCCAATGCCCTGGATCAACTTATGCACACCCCCACCAGGGGCAAAAATATCCTAGATCTAGTCATTACCAACATGAGTTACCGGTGTTCCACACCTGAAGTCAATGCCTCATTGGTCTGATCCGACCATAAGCTAATTACCCTAGATATCCTCATCCTGCCCCCAACCCCCATTAAGGAAACCACGGTAAAAAATTTCTCCAAAGCCAACTTCATGCTTCTTAAGACAGAAGTGGTGAACTTCATGACACCCATGGAGATGGACATTACAGTTGCAACTACTGAATCCTATACAATTGCACTTTATAAGCACTTACACGAGTACATGGATCGTGCTATCCCAAACAGAACCAAGACGCTATCCTCCAAAAAAGGAAGCCAATCTGATAGTCCCCTGCCATAAACAAACTGTACAACAGAAGGAAGAAACTGTTGCAAAAGAGAGTAAAATCCCATGTGTGGAGGAGCTCCCTGGTCAGCCTCAGTAAGAAGCTGTGATCCCTCATAAAATCCTCCAAAGCTAGTTCCGAAAACAAAATTGCCACTGATTCTAAAGACAACCACAAAGCATTCTATAGCTATGTCAAGAATCTCAATGGCAACACTCAAATCTGCTCTGAGTTACAGCACAATGGCACTAAATATACAGACACAACTGATATTGCCAACATCCTGTCAGATAGGTTCAGTGCTAACTTTACCCCCCCCCACCCCCTAAAAAGCCCATCTCTACACTGGAAGAATGCAAAGTTCCTGTAATCATGGCTGCACAGGTAAAAACCACACTCTCCAAAGCCAAGAACACAGCATCCATGGGATCAGACAACATCCCAGGCTGCGTTTTACATGAACTTCAGAACGAACTGGCACTCCACCTAAGTACCATGTTCAATCATAGCCTCATCTCAGGCTTTGTGCTCACTGAATGGCGCACTGCGATGGTTATCCCACTCCACAAGGGGGGAGCCACCATGGACCCCGGGAACTACCGCCCCATTAGCCTGACAAGCCTGGTGTGCAAGGCCATGGATCGTATCATCATGGAACTTATAAACAAAGACATTGGTAATCTGCAAACTCTGGACCCCACCTAATTCGGGTTTGTAAAAGGCAGATCTTGTCTCCTGAACCTGATATAGACTTCTTTGAAGCAGTCACCAAAGCCGTAGATGAGGGTAAGGTGGTTGACACAGCCTATCTAAATCTTTCCAAGGCTTTTGACACCATCCCCCACTCTGGAATTATAGATAAACTCACTAAACTAGGTATAAATCCCTATGTCACAAGATGGGTTGCCAACTGGCTCACTGACAGAACCCACACTGTGAAAGTAGCAGACTCCAAATCCGACTTCAGACCAGTGACAAGTGGAGTACCACAGGGTTCAGTCCTGAGTCCTCTCCTGTTTGGTATCTACTTCTCTGAAGTACAGGCTAACACATAAGGTCTTTGGCTAATGAAATTCACAGATGACTGCAAACTAAGAGCCATAATCGAAACTCCTAACAATGTGGACATCCTACAAAAGGGCCTCACTGAGACAGATGCCTGGTGTCAAAGCCATGGCCTCAAGCTCAATGCCAAAAAGTGCATTGTCATCCCCTTTGGTAAAAACTCTGTACCCATGAACTACAACATAGGCAGTAGTATACTTAACACCGAAAGTGTGATAAGAGACCTTGGGACACAGGTGGACAGTAGTCTCTCCTTTGATAATCACATCACCACAGTAGTCAGGAAATCCTTCTATGTGGCACACCTTATCACAAAAGGTTTCTCAGACAGAAAAAAAGAGGTCATTGTTCCCCTCTACTCATCACTCATTAGACCCATTATAGAGTACAATGCCCCTTTTGGTATGTACCTCACAAGACATCTACAACTGGAAAGGACGCAGAAATACCTCACAAAGAAGATTACTGGCCTCAAACAGATGCCCTACGCAGACCGTCTAAAAAAACTCCAGCTTTACTCCATCACATATCGCCTACTCAGAGGTGATCTCTGCCTAACATACAAAGCTATATCAAACCCAGAGCTGATGGACATGCTCCACTTAAAGAAATCCCAATCCCTCCGAGCTGCAAGCTCTAGGGACTTAAATATTGTCACCACAATAAACAGAACATGCCGGAGGGATAGATTCCTGTCCCAGAGACTTCCCATACTCTGGAATAAACTAACTATATCAAACAAAGCTCCTCATTAGTACTCCTTGATGATTGGATGGGAAATAGGAAATTCACCCCGGGAATCACTTCTGTGGCTCTGCTCGACAGTGGCACAGGAAAATAATTTTCTTGGGTGGCAAAAGCCAGGGTACATTTTTGGCTGGGCTTGTATAGGCCCTAGGGCCGATAGCCTAGTACTTACCTATGAACCTATGAACATACACAGTTACACCCACATTTGCTGAATAGCAGAGTAGAACCCCAGTCTAACTAGTTCTTTGTACTATAGTGTTACACATTTATCATACGCATTACTGAGCTTACTGAGCTGAGACATGGTCAATGTTGCTGATAAAGGGAATGACATCATCTCAACTGATAACATGGTGCTGTGGGAAGTGTTGTGTGTGAGAATGGCATAAAACTGTTTCACCTACAAACAAACACACAACTCCCTCAATCTTGCACACACAACTGTCACACACACACACACACACACAGTTGCCAGTATTGGGATTAGAACTCCTACCTATCTAATTACTCATACTATAGTGTTACGCAGCTATCACATGCCCTACTGAGCTTAATGGGTTAACAACTGGCCAAAAGTGCTGATAACTGCATAGCTATGGTGAACTGTCACAGGTGCCAGAAAGTGTGCCTTCATTCTTTCCCTTGCTAGTTGTTTATTTCCTACACTTCAAATAGCATAATAGCTTTGCACTTCCACAGGTTTATTTATCAGGTATTCTAGCACACCTATGAGTCATCAGCAGTCACTCCTCCTGGCATGATTACAGTGCAGTTCCCTGGGCTTTTGCCCATTAACCTGGTGCACTTGGGCATTCTGAAGTTCTGCTGAAACTGCCTCTTGTACACTGACAACCCTCTCCAGTAAACTCATAACACTCAGACCTGTGAAAGATACCCCTATATCACCATATTGGAAGATATGCAATCTCCAGCAAAGACTGCACTAGCTGGTCAAGAGGAGAAGAGTCAAAACCTGCAACACCACATGAAACACATACCCCTCCAGAACACACAGTATCACAGCTCTGACATACAAACAATAACCACATACCCACCTTCACAGTGGTACTCAATAGACATTTACCCAAACAGTGGGACCAACAAGACAGACACAGACTCGACCACCACAACACAGCACAAACCACAGGACACACATCTCACATACACAGTGTGCCCCTCAACCTAAGCCCCAAAGGCTAAACACCTTGTCTCATACAGTCATCATAGGTGACTCAGTTGTGAGGCAGCCAGAGGTGGCACTCACTGGTTTGAACATGGGGGAGGTAACAGTCAGCTTTCTATCAGATGCCAGACTCCAGCACATAACACACCCAGTCAGGTCACTCCACAGCAACTACAAGTATCCCTCTGTCATTGTCCATGTGTGTGTGGATGACCTGAGATGTACATCCATGGTCTATATGAAATGAGACATGGTGGAGCTATCAGATTATGTGGGCTAGGCAGGTATTGCAGTAGCTCTGAGCAGTATACTACTGTCACCCTGAATGATACCATAGTACAAACAACAAATGATTGACTTCAACAATTGGCTTATGTGTCTGGTGTCACTGTCATGGGAACCACTATCTGTCTGCTTGGAATGACAAGACTGACAGACTGACATGGCTTGACACAGATGGCCTGCATCTGTCAACCCTGGGTTCCAGGTACTGGCTAGGTGTCTTGCCACCCCTATAGTGGCTTTTTCAGTGGTGGCCCAGTTCACATTGCCACCATAACAGCTACACATATATGCAAACAGAGGGTCATGCTGCTCAACACTAGACATCTACATTTCAAGATGCAGCCACTCACAGCATTCCTCAAAATGGTAAACATTGCCATTTGTGCTGTAACAGAGACCTGTTTTATAGCAGCAGACAGCCCCCCTGCACAACCATCCTATAACCTATTTCACACCTGTCAGCCCCAAAACATGGGCTATAGCTCCACAGGCAGTAGTGTGTCCATACTGATAATGGATATGCACACATCCAGTATACTATCCCAGTATAATGCATCTGACATACATCAGGTACAACTGACATTGGGTGGTACCGCAGTCCAGGTCTTAGCCTGCTATAGGTCCACATCCATGTCCCTGGACTCTCAAGCCACATTCCTCAACACCCTGTAATCTATCAAGATCCAACCCAACAGTCACATACTAGGGGAGTTCAACTACCCCTCCATCAAGCAGGAAAGATACTCATGCACCAATACACTGGCCCAACACTTCCTGGCATACATCAGTTCCAATGCCTTGGACCAGCTCTTACTGACACCTAGTGGAGGAAGCAGCATCCTTGACCTGTGTTGATTCCCAACATATGGGTCCGTTGCATGACAACAGTAGTCAATTGCTACCTGGTTGGATCAAACATAGAGTAATCACCATGGTAATCCACTTCTCAAACACTACCCCTGCAAAGGTAACCACCTTGGACAGCATCTCCACAGCTGTGTTTGGACTCATAAGAATAGAGGTGGCTAACTTCACAGCACCCATGCCATTGGGAAATACCTGCATGACTGCCAAATCATACACAAACGCACTGCACAAACAAGTACATCAATGCACGGAACTAGCTATACCCAACAGAACTGTGACATGCACCTGCAAACACTGGAGGCTAATCAGGTGGTCCCCTGCCATTAATAACCTGTGCAACAGAAGGAAGACAGTGTTGCAGAAAAAAGGTGGAGTCTCAAGAGCAGTAGAAAACCCTTATTAGCATCACCAACAACTTGAAATCCCTCATGGAATCATCTAAAGCTGCATATGATGGCAGAATTGCAGCAGACACTGACAACGATCACAAATACTTTGACAGCTATATCAAGAACCTCCACACCATTACCAAGATGTGCTCTGAGTTATTGCACAATGCTACCTCCTACACTGTGCCAACATATATTGGCAACATTCTTGCTAACACATTCAGTGCCAGCTTTACCTCTGTCTTCCCCCTAGGGACCACTCAGAATGTCAGAGCAATGCCAGCCACCTAGGGGTACTTCTCCCATGTTACACCTGCATTGTCCAAAGGTGAGAATACAGATGCCATGGGACCCCAAGTAATCCCAGGCCATGTTCTACATGAACTACAGAGAAACTTGGCAACACCTCTGTGTGCTCAGTTCAGTCACAGCCTCACCTCAGAATTTGTCATTCCCAGATGTCACACTGCTACAGTCATCCCTCTCCATAAAAGTGTGGGAACTACAGACCATGGGAATTATCACTCCATTAGCCTTACATGTCTGATATGTACAGCGTATCATCAGGAACTTGATAGACAAATACATAGGTAATCTCCTAACTCTGGAACTGAAAGTGAGATCATGGCTGCTCAACCTGTTTGGCTTCTTTGAGTCAGTCACCAGGGCTCTCTATCACAGTAAGGCACTGCATACAGCCTACATCAATCTGGCCAAGCCTCTTGATACCATTCTTCAGTCAGGAATCATGGTTGAACCTACCAAAATAGGCATCAACCCCTATATCTCTAGGGTGGGTTGCAAATTGGCTCACAGATAGAATACACAATGTGAAAGTAGCAAGCTCCATGTCAAACTGCCAGCCAGTCGTGGGTGGAGTCCCACAGGGATCAGTCCTGGGTACTCTCCTGGTCAGCATCTAGTTCTCAGGACCCCAGGCCAACACAAAGGAACTCTAGCTGTCAAAGTTCACAGACAAGTGTGATATGGGAGCCATCATTAACTCCACAAGTGATACAGACATCCTACAGAAAGGCCTCAGAGAGACCACTGACTGGTATGGAAACCATGGCCTGTAGCTTAACACCACAGAATGCATCATCAGCCCCTTTGGCAAAATCTTAGTTCCCACTATGTGCCACATTGATAGGTACCCACTGAACACTTTAGGCATTATTAGAGAACTGGGGACACAGGCTGACAGCAAACTGTCATTTAACCACCACATTGCCACTGTGTTCAGGAAATCCCTCTATGTGGCACATGTCATTACCAAGGGTTTTGCATCCAGGAATAAAGAGGTCATCATCTCTGTGTACTCTTCCCTCATTAGACCACTCCTTACATATAATGGCCCACATGGCATTTACATCAGTAGACACCTGCAACAGCTGGAGGGGGCACAGCTGTACCTCACAATGTAGACCCTAGGTATTCAACACCTGTCCTACACAGACAGACTCAAAATACTCCAGCTATTCTCTATCTTTTGCCACCTACTTACAGGCAATCTCTGCTGGACTTGAAAAGCCATGTCTGACCCAGCTCTTTTACAACTGCTACATCTAAACACACCCTAATATCACTGCACCACACACTGCAGGGGCATCAACCTCATTACCACACTCAACACAGCATGCTGGGGACAGGTTTATCACCCAGAGACTGGAAATGCCCTGGTATAGACGTCCCATACATGTCAGGCAAAGCACCTAGATTACCCTGTTGCAGAGAGATCTTGATGAGTGGATGGGTAATACAAAGTTCACCCCAGGGATCAGTACAGTGGCTCTACCTGCTCAAGGCTCTGGTAACTGACATTGGGTGGCACAATGACAGGGCACGTCTATGGCCTAGGCTTGTAATGGCCCCATGGTCATTAGCCTAGTACACAGCTATGTACATACCTCTCATTCTCTTAGAGCAAGAGATCTGGACAAAGCCATAGATAAAAGGGGTCATAAGGCCCAAACTTAGGGACGCTTTTTAAGTATTGCTCCTACAAATCTAGAAAGTGTATAGAATAACAGGTTTGGCATCAGCAAGACTTGTCTGAAAGTTATGGAGTCTGAAACTCAAATGTCTGTCATTATTTTCTAACTTCAGTCTTAAATGATTTGCCACTACTTTGCCAGATAAGCATACCTTTGTCAGAAATAGACTAAACATATGAGGCAGACATCTGGACATTATGCAAAACTATGTACAGTTGAGAGGTATGCCTATGTACCTATAAGGGGGGCGTGACATCAGCATGACTGATAAAGTAGGCTAGTGGGTTGGTAACTTATCAAATTACTTCTTCATGCAAACATACACACACATGTTCCAGATCTGAAAATAGAACTCTTGCCCACCTAGTTCGTTGTACTACAGTGTTATGTAGTTATCACATCCACTAAAGAACTTGCCAACCTTATCTCTGGCCAAAGGTGCTGATAAGGGGAATAACATCAGCAAGCTTTATAAAGTAGACTTGTGTGTGGGAGACTTATTAAAATGCTTCTGCTTACAAACATACACTCACACTCATTTGCCATATCTGGGATGAGAACCCCTGTCTATCTAGTGATTTGTATTAAAGTGTTACGCACTTATCACACATGCTATGGAGCTTACTGGGCTATCAGCTGGCCAAAGGTAATAATAAGGAGAATGACTTCAGCAAGACTGTTACACTGGGGCACTGGAAAGTGTTGTGGGCGTGAATAGCCTAAAAATGTTTCACCCACAAAAAAACAAACACACATACACCCTCATCTTCACATACACAACTGTCACATACACACACACACGCACACACACACACACACACACACACACACACACACACACACAAACACACACACACACACACACACACACACACACAAACACAGTTGCCAGCATTGAGATCAGAACCCCTACCTATCTAGTTATTTGTACTATAGTGTTATGCAGTTATCGCATGCACTACAGAGCTGATAGGGGTGATCATTGTGCAACAGTACTTCTACGGTGAATGACAGCAGCAAATGCTGTGTAATAGGACAATGTGAATTGTACTGAGTGGTAAGAGTCTCCTAATACTTGGACCTATGGAGACACACACACACACACACACACACACAGGCAGATGATGTGATATTATAAACTCAACCTCAGTACTGTTATACAATGGGGCTCACCTTTTATGCTAGCATGGACAACTGTTTACAACTGGTATGCCACTGCCCACAAGAGGACATCAGTGTATGCCATTCAAGGTATCCATGTGGGTGACTCACTCTGTCTGTGTCACCTTGTGTCTCTCTCTGTATCACTATCTCTCAGTTCTCCACATCTATGTGTGTGTATGCTTGACATATGTTGTTATCTGTTGCCCATGTATATGTATGTGTATCTGACACAACAGATGCAGATATATCACATACGGGCCACCTACAGCTAGCTGATGGTATTCCTGTCTGGTGTGTGTGTGTGTGTGTGTGGGGGACAGTGGAGGTGTACATAGCTGTTTGTATGCACTGACAGATATACACAATACGGTTGTATATTCCCATGTGGGTTCCAGCATGTCCTGTGATTCTCTAAGTGCAGGAGCATGCCCAGTGTGACCTTCTATAGTTAGGGTGGGACTTAATTCCAGAGATAGGTGTACTCCAGTCCAGGGTTTTGTGTGCTACAGCCATACCTCTCAGGAGTACACAGCATTTTCATCAGGGTACTTTTTTTGTTTAGCAGACATTTTGTGACATATCCATAGTCTGTAACTGCAATGTATTGTGTCATTACCTCCTGCCAGACATCTTCAGATCATCACAGTACTTTACAAAGGAACACTAGTTGTATGATACATAGACCAATATTATAAGGGCAGCATACCTCTCCACCTCTTAATGCCAAATATCTGGACAAAGCTTGTCAAAATGGGGGTACAAATAGAGACATATTTGAAATATTGCTCTTATAAACTTATATGGTTGCTAGAGTGACAGGGTTTGTTGTAATATACATTTTCTAAAGGATGTGAAGCCAGAAACTCAAATGTATGTCATTATTTAGTGACTTCAATCCTGAGATCATCCCAGTGATTTGCCAAGAAAAAAGAGGAACAGGCCAAAACTATGAGCCAAATATCTGGACATTCTGCAAAAATCTGTACAGTTAAGAAGTATGGAGGGCAGCTATGTAAATTCTTCCCAATAAGGCCATTTGTGGGGTGTGGCTACAAGTAGTATAGCAATGACACACAGCTGTGTAAACAGTCCACCAACTATACTGGCTGGGAATCTCCTGCTTGTGAGGTATCTTTCTAACCTGGGATGTCATATCCTTGTGTGTGCATACCTCTGACCTGTACATTTTTAGGCAGGTTGTCCAGGTGTTTGGCTAGAGGTTTCATCCTTTCTACTTAAACATGTGTTTTTATTGGAAGTTAGTTACATATGATTGAAGTGTGATGATACATCATAATATAGACATTACTGTCTTAGACTGCATTACCTTCAAACCATTTCCACTGCTACAAACCCCTCACCCTACCAACTTTCTCAGTATGTAAAGGCAATATTTACAACACATGCCTAACATTGTGCTTTTGTTCCACTTTTATTTCTTCCCTTGTCCAGCCATCTTGCTGTCAGAGGTTGGGAGTTATGGGTGTGGGTAGGGAGTGCATTCAGCTGTGCAGGCATGTCCATTCTTTGTAAAAGCATACATTAGAAAACAGGATTATTGAGAATGACCACTGGCAACAGTATCACAAAGCACTTATATTCACAAAGGCCTTGGCACCTCTGTAACACATCCTTCAAGATGTCACTAATTTGTGTAGCATATTCCACACAGCACTGTGACTTCCAGGTATGTCAGTGGCAGAGCAGTGGGTGTCATTGACATGCATAACAGTTGGCACTGCAGTTATTTGCACATGGTCCTGTCAAAGACAGCACTATACCTAGGGCAGTACAAGACAACCACCAGGAGAACATGCTGGCCAGATCCAGACAGTATTAACCACACATACACATAGCTCATTGACCCCTGCATATTGTGAACAGACAACATGTTTTCATGTGTATTGGTACAACCCTGCCAATGTGTGCTATGCTGCTATTTCCATGCATACATATATGTTACTGCACTTGTGTGGGTATATGGGGGCACACCTGTCAAATGTACACATTTGCACAGACTTTGCTGGTATTTTCTTTACATTTTGGTTCCATTTACCATACTACAGTGCCCTGTCTTGGGGAGTGGAGGCTTATCAGTACAGAGGCCAGGTCAGATTGTACTGGCATACATTTGAGTTTCAGACTTCTCACCCTTCATAGCCTTACTGCAACTGTGGGTCCTGCTGTGCTATGACTGTGTGAGTCTGTAGGGGGTTAATTCAACATTTCTGCCATTTGTGTGCCTTTACTGGGTATTTCTCTGTGACTTTCTACAGCTGACGTGCTGTGTGGGTGTGAGGCGTGGTTATGGGATCCCCACCCTGACATCCATGCCTGTGACCTATGACCCCCCCCCAGTTAGTTGTCCCCACACATATACTGCAGTGGAATTTGCAAACTTGGGTACTACTGCATAGTGTGTGGAGGCCGGTTTTGTCCAGACATTTCCTGGTGTCCCACATAGCTGTCAGTTGTGTGCTGCTATCCCAGTAGGACACCCCATTCCCTTGCATGCATGCAGCATTACCATAGATATGTTAGCAGAACATACTATTCCATTCCTTTATTTTTAATAAGACTGACTTACCTTGTGCTTGCATCAGCTGTGAGGATGGTTTTTGAGGGCTGCCTGTGTTGGATGCACACAATACACTGCCTATACATGGTAAGTTACAGGTAATGTGATGTGTGTGTCATCCATTTTACTGTGTGTGCGAGTCAGAGAGAGGTGTCAGTCCCTGGGTTCCCTACAGTGTCAGTGTGTGTGCTATCCATTGCCCCTTTGCCAAGGCATTAGCATACTGGGCACACTTCCATCTGCCTATGGGATCAGGCTCAGGGGCCACCTCCTGTGAGTCCCTCTATGCCTGTGGGGACCTTGGCAATGGTGGTGGGCTGTGTGGCTCTTCCCAGTGCTGTTCTTGCTGCAGCTGTTTCCACAGGATCATATTGTGTAGCATGGCACATACTATGAATATGTGTGTACATGTGGCTGGAGAGTACTGCAAGGCTCCACCAGATATGTCAAGGCAGTGGAACCATGACTTGAGCATCCCAAACACATGCTCTATAATGATCTTGGATTGTGCGTGTGCCTCATTATGGTATTCTTGTGTGTGTGTGTCTGTGCATTTCTGATGGGTATCATCATCCACGGCTCCAGTGCATAGCCGGCATCCCCCATCAGATGGCCATATGGGATGCCCCCAATGGAAAATGCCTGGTACAGCTGTGACAAATGACATAAGTGGGAATCGTGATAGCTTCCAGGGCTGCCACCACACACATTCATGGTAATGCCCTGGGCATTGCACATGACCTATCAGGTGATGGAGGGGAACCCCTTGAAGTTTATGCTGACACTACCCTGTTCACTGGGTGGTGCGTTGATGTGGATGTGCGTGCAGTCTATGGCATCCAGTACCTCCAGGCATTGTGCTACACGGTGGAGGAGACTCATACTTCTGGTCCTCTCCTCATGGGTGTTGGGGAACTATATGTGCTCACCAGCATGTCTTAGCATGATGTCAAGAAAGTGGTGGAGTACCCTGGATACAGATGCCTGTGAGACCCCAATTATGTACCCAGTAGGTGTTTGGAAAGTACCTGCAGCTAGAATTGTTAGGGCTACACATATCGTGGTATCCACTGGTATAGGTTCCCCTCTGTTGGTTCTTGCTCTGAGTTGAGGCCGGCACAGCTCAGTTATTTGCTGTGGTATGTCTCTGTCCACCCTGTAGTGCTCTACTAGCTCTAGATCATGTAGCCCCTGGTAGGTTATCCTGGGTCTGAACACTCTTCTCCTCCTCCTTGGTCTGTGGCAGTTGTCAGCATTACCCTCCTCTCCACCATCAGTCTGCAGCACATACTGATGGATCAAAGCAATGGCAGCCCTTAACATTTTCCAAGTTAAAATTCCCTGCATGTATACACCAATGGTGCAGAGTATGTGGGAAAACCAGACTGTAAGGTGTTCTCATACTTTATACTTTTGCTCTGCTGATGCTGCCTGTATGATTGGCTGATTATGATACATTCCAGCTGCCAGCTATATTACTCATAGCTTTGCTTTGGCCACTATGAGTGTTTGAGGCATTAGTGATAATGTGTGCATGATTGCCTTTATTCTGCCGTTGTCCTTTTTGTAATTAAATTTTACTTGCATCTCCTCCCATTTATAGCTATGCAGCCACCTGCCAGCTGTATTACATTTGCATGGCTCATTCTGAGTTGCCAGTTTCCTACAGTAGTGATTTCTTCTTCATTTCTCCTTTATTGTATGCTGTTGCCCCTTATTTTTTTTTTCATGTCCTCCCAGCTTCAGCTCTGAAGCCACCTGCCAGCTATGTTATATTTGCATGGCCCATTCTGAGTTGCAAGTATCCCATAGTAGTGATGTCTACTTCATTTCTCCTTTATTGTATGCTGTTGCCCCTTATTGTTTTACATGTCCTCCCATTGTCAGGTCTGCAGCCCCCTGCCTGCTGTATTATTGAGTTCTTTCATTGGCCTATTGTGGGTTACAGACTCCCATATTGTTGGTTTGTACAGCATTTCCCTTGTTCTGCTACATCCTTTGCCTTTTGCTATTTCCTGCCTCTTTGTGCCTGTGTGCTGTGTGAACATCAAGAAATGGCTCTGTCCTAGGCGTGAACATGCTCCTCATTTCATGAAATGAAAGTAAACAGCCTCAGACATGCTCCGTCACTTACCTGTGCTTAGCTAAGCTGAAACCAGCCAACAGACATCCAGTGTGCTTACACCAAGCATGAAACACACCCTTTTCATGTTCCTTGCTCCTCCTGCCTACACTATCATGTTAGAGCACCTACATGGTTAGGTGCAGTCTGACACTTAGAACATTTCTTGACTAAGTTGTGATTCAGTATAAGTCTCCTCATTAACATACCCCACTGCCTCCAGTCTTAGTTACTGCACTAAGCATGAGCCTTCCCCTTAGCAACCACTGTTCCCTGACAATGTTTACCTTCTGCATGCCATTGACTATAATGGCAAAATGTAGAAAGTTGTTAAAATCACTCCCCCCCCCCATTTGTACATATTCTCCCCTCTCTCACTAGTGTAGCACTTCCCCTGCCCTCAATGACCGAGTTCAGCCAACAGAAATAAAAGATTTATTTTTATTATTTTGAAATGGTTTTGCATGTCAGTGGCCATATATTTAGCCATTGGCATACATAACTTCAATAATGCATGCTTTCTGGAGCACTGTCATGCCTCCATTGTGTAGATTGCAGATACGTATTCGGTTAGTAACTGAATACATTTCTGCAAGTTACACTGTTCCAGCACGAAGACATGCCACTTTGCTGGATCACTAATCCAGCTCATTTGCATGGTTTTCACCAGCAAATTAGCTGATTAGCATCAGCATTGGAAATCATTTAATATTTAGAAAAATTTTAGACAGTGTGTAGAGAAATTAAAGATAAGTTAGTCTAATACAAATAAGAATTGCAATATAAAGTGAGGGAAAAACAGGTTTATGATATATTAGGAGAGAAAGTCAGGGAAGAGAATTAGATAGCAGTAAGGAAGTAAGTGAAGAAGGGAGAGTAAGGAGGTATAAGGAATGCAATGGTACTTGTTCACATTTATACATAATAGTGCACATATTGGCATTATATACGCAGTGTTGGATATGAACCTCCTACCTATCTATTTCCATAGTCTATACAACACAGAATTAGCTGCAAGCATCAGAGGAGAAGTCTGAGTTGTAAGAGCACAGTGTATAATTTTAACATCCTGTTCTCATCAGTGTGAAGTGGTTTGAATCCAGAGAAGATGTTAATAGCAAAACTGGAATAATGGGATGGGGAATCCTCTCCCAAACTAAAAAATTCTCACTAAATGGAAGTTGATAAAGCACATCTGTTCAGGAAGCTATGTGTTACTGACATTACGGCCACACACACTAGTTCCCCACGATGACAATTGAACCTCCTACCGATTTAATTACACAATTTAGAAAGTACAGTATTAGTTGCAAGTGCCACAGTAGAAGACTGATTCTTAAGGAGCTAGAGTGCCCCTTTGACAGGATGACCTCAACTGTGTGTTACACAGAGGATGTTTCTGCTAAAAGTGGGATAATGTGCAGAAGGATCTGCATCCAAAGTTAAATGTATTTTTCCTCAGTGAAAATGGATACAGCACATTTGAAATTGAGGTGTTACTTACCTGTCACAAGCTCTCCCCCCACACAAAAACATGTTTCCCATGGTAAGAATTGAACCTCCTACCTATCTAGTTACATAACCTAGAGAGTATATTAGTCACAAGCACCACAGGAGAAGTATAGCTCATAAGTGGAGAGAGTGGACTAGACAGGATGACCTTATCAGTATCTTGCACAAATGATGCTTCTGTTGAAAGTGGGATAATGCGCAGAAGGAGCTGTGCCCAAAGTTAAATGTATTCTCCACAGTGGAAGTGGACACAGAACACTAACAGGTTATTTATATGTCACTAGACCCCCTCCCAATAACACCCACATACACATGTTCCCCACAGTGAGAATTGAACTTCCTACCTATCTAGTTACACAATCTGTAGAGCACTGTATTAGTTGCAAGCACCACAGGAGAAGTCTTAGGTTTGTGATGTGAAAAAGCACATTTGTAATTAGTAAAAATTCACTATTTGGAAGAGCTGGTACTGTGCACCACAGCTTTTAATAGAAATGCATGTGTGTGGAAAGACCACCATAACAGAACTGTGCTTGCCCCATGTAATGACATACTTATTGGCTGAGATTTATAGACTGCCCTTCATGTACATTGTGTTACGGTGAGGGACATGTACCTGTTTCACAGTATGAGATGCCATTGGCAATCACAGCTATAAACCAGTGGATTGTCAATCAAGCATTCTTGCTACTTCTTTCTGGAATGATTGCATGGAAATAGAAAGCATTTATACTGTCACTGTCACTTATGTTGTCTCATGCTTGACAATGTTGTTGTTGTGTCTTTCTGCTTATCCCGGTTAGGGGTCACCACAGCAGAACTCCGGTCCACTAATGTTTGGTAGTGGATTTTTACGTGCCGAGTTACCAGCCCTGATGCACAACCTTCAATGAAGGCACACTCATTCACGCATGCCTCCACACAGAAGACGCTATAGCTGAGAATCAAACGGGACAATGTCTTGCTGTGAGGCGACAACGCTACCGCAAACAAAAATTTCTTAAATGTGACAGTGCACTGTAGAATAACAGTGATGGATTATCTGTGAATAGGTTACCCAACATTGTAACATAGTTGCAAGTGTAATAATTGGAGTGCAGACATACATTAACAGACTGACTTCACTGAGTCACTATCACTCTGAAATCCAGAAAACTTGTTGCCAAAATTCAGTACAGACATAAAGACTTTTTGCAACTTAAACAAGGAATTATTTGTTGCATTTTCTTTACCTTTCTGCCTGAAGCACAGCACTGCTAAACTCAAGTGCTCTGTTGATGGCAAATTATTAGCACATGTGTAATCATATCTTGGGGTGTTGTCCTTAGAATGGCAATTAACAATAATCTATGGTGCTATGTGCCAGCTTCCATGCAATTAAGCAGTATGCACATACAATCATGCCTGTATCTGATGGAGTACAGAAGAGATATGTGTTATGGTCATGGTTTAGGTGCCATGACTGACACATTTGTCATGACAGTTGCAGCCATTCAGTCTTTATATGTATGATATAGGTGTATTATGAAGCACACAATGGATCAAATATGTTATTGCTGGTGGAAACATGGCTTATGAAAACAGTTTGGAATCAAGGAGGTTTACTGGATGACACAGAAGAGGTGGGAAGTGGTGGACAGTTGGGGACAGGAATACACATACATAATAAAAGATTAGTTCATGTTTCATTTCTGCACATACTTGTGTTGTGTTACTGTTTGCTTACTCAACATAATTATTCAAGCAAGATCTGTACAAGTCTGGCTTCACAAGTGCATTAATGTAGCAGCAGGATAATTGTGTGTTAAGAAAAGGTGTGACCACTAGTTACACTCACAGGAGTCATATCAAACATTTAAAAATACTTTTACATGTACCTGTATTCAAACCTTGATAGCATTCCAAGAAAAATACACAGACCTGAGTATTATCCAAATGCACCACAGATGAAGGAGAATATATGTATTACTCTTCAGTACCCTCCTGACAACTGTATGCTGTGCATTCAACCCTTCAGCTTGTTCAAAGTTAGATTAAACTGGCTACACATAGCTAAGCACAATACTGTGATGGGACCAGAGTAATGCAACTGAAGGCAAAAACTCATATGATTTTGCCATAAGCTGTGTACTTCCATTTAGACCACGCTGCATTTGGTGCTTTGTGCCAAACATTGTGCAAAAGCAGAGTTGAAAGAGTGCTGATATAGAAGGGAGAAGATGCAAAGACAGGGAGAGAGGGGAGCAGGCACCGAGTAGTTTCTGACAGAAGCAGGATAATGGTGGCTCATAATAATATGTAGGTAACAGCTACACATAAAACAGTGTACTAAAAACAGACAGCAACACTTAGCTAATGCCTAGATTAGAACCCTTGAAATTGTGCAAAAAACTGTCTCTAGATCTCAACATTTTCTTATCATACCACAAAGGCACTAATACTTCACACACCTGAAATCACACAATTAAAGGACAGTGGCAACTTACTGAAGCAGAAGGGGTGAAAAGAGAGAGATATGGAAAGAGTAATAGCAACACTATTTTTTCTGGGACATGTAGAACAATCTAAATAGTGTGCCACTCTTCCTTCTTTCCCCATTATTAATCTGTCATGCTCTCTACAATAAAGTGCTTCCTATAGGGAACAAGAAGGGGTAGGAGAGTACAACCAACATTATGACATAAGCAAGATAAGAGGGGCTTACTAAGGCTCCCTGCTGGGGATGGAATGTTTTTGCAAATGATGTCTTAATGCACTATTCAAATGGTATGTTACGGAAATGTTGGAAAGGGAGATGCATGCATTTACATTTAGCCATATGATTGGAATACAACACGTCATGAAATAGGAATTTGACCTACTGCTGTAATCGAACCCATGACACTATGCAAAACATCAGTCTAGACACAAAGGAATTATCTCAATACACCACACAGGAACCTCTAGCTCATTACATCAGCAGCTTAAGAACTGTTACAGTAACTATTCCACAGTAGTGCCCTTTAGTCTGCATTTTTTTGTATTCTTATAGCACAGCAGACTTAAGCCCATTTGCATGAAAGTAACTGGACTACTGTGACTGAAATTAAAATCATCAGCTTTTATCATAGGAAGTTAAATGCATTCTTTGTCACACGGCAGTGTTGTGCAAAAGCCAACCTGCACCTATTTGCTGAGGACAAAACGTGAAGGCTTTTCCATGTCCCATTTCTGGCCATGAGTGTCATGTGATTCTATTTTTGACCAGATTAAACATGTTAAAAATGGGTTGATAGGACAGTGGCGAAAATGGGGGTGGCAAGCAGAGGGGAAGACATAAGAGAAAGCATAAAGGAATTTGCAGGAGGGTGGTGGGACAGCACCATAGCCATCCACTTCTTCAGAACATAAATGTAGTATTGTATACAACTTCATGACTTTGGAGAGTCACCACACCATGTATGGGTGACAACAACAGAATAATGTTGTATAGCTAACTGGACCAAATCAAGTATTGAAGTTAAAATATCTTATAAGTATTAGCCTGTAAAAAATGAAATATCTGTTTCTGGTATTGAACCCACAGAAAATTAATCTGATGTACTCATTGCCTAATGCAATAATCAAGAGCTATTGCAGCAGTCATGTAGGCTACATATAAAAGTTAAGATATGCAAGTCAAGATGATATACAGTGATGGACTGAGAAATGTCTGTGCCTTACTATCAGAGCAGATGCATACTTACTTTGTGTCTATCTAAGGTGAATTAATCTCTACTGATGCACTTCACAGTTTTCTACAGTCTTTGCTGCAGCTGTACAGTAGAAAAAGAAAAAATAAATAAATATTATTTATTTATGTATTTATTTATTTATTTCCAGTTTGATTACCGGGGAGATCCACTGGGCCCCAAGGACCCATTTTCAGTGGAGGCCCAGGAAGAAAAGCTCCAAAAATACAAATTACAAAAATATAAAAAATATAAGTGATACATTGAAGAGACCAGCTTGTACAATAGGAACATTCATTATTACAAATAGTCAAATACAAATTCACTAAGGTTTTTCTGAAGGGTTATACAATTATAAAGCTATTCTTATAGAGTAATTTGAGAAAATGCATTATATATGCACATAGAGAAGAGAGTTAAGAAGACTTTTTGCATGCATTCGTTTTAAAGTGTGAATCTATTTACAATATCTGCACAAAGGGGTTCAAGGATAAATAGCTATGGGACATTTTGAGTGCTAGGGCACACTCTAGGTAGGATATCAATGTGTTCTTGGATAGTTTTTAGGTGGGGTAGACTGTATGCACTGCCTCACCTTCTTACACTCTAGGTAGGATATTGGTGTGTTCTTGTATAGTTTTTAGGTGAGGTGAAGGCAGGTGCATTTCCATTTAGTGGACAGATGTTTGAAAAGCTGAGTTTTGAAATTTTCAGAGTTTGCTATTGTTTTTAGAGAGGAAGGGAGAGAGTTCCAAGCCTTGCCAATAGTAAAAGAGAGGAGAAGTTGGCCAGCTGGACTTTTAGGTTTGTTGATAGCAATCAGGTTTTGATGTTCAGATCTGAGAGTTCTATTGGGGATGTAGGATGGAAGGATGTTAGCTAGAGCAGGACAGTTAGTTGGATGAAATATAAGTTTGTGTGCTGTGGTGAGCTGCAGATAGTTTAGGTAGTTTGGTAGTTCTAGCCAGTTTAGGGATTGAAGGGAAAGGCAATGATGGGTGGAATGTTTACTGTTGGAGGCAAATTTAGAGATTTTATTGTAGCAGCTTTCTAGTTTGGAGGTGATAGAGCATGACAGGTTGGTTAGGAGAGGGGCTCCATATAATAATGAGGGCAAAAGGTAGGTAGTGGCCAAAGTGTGCCTGGTGGAGTGAGAGAGAAAGAGATTGTTCCTATATAGCATACCTAGTTTTTGGTGGGTTTTCTTAATATTCTGTTGAATATGTATGTCAAACTCAAGGAATTCGTCGACTGTAACACCGAGAAGTTTGGCAGAGGGAACCACTTCAATAGGGGCGTTGGAGTGACTAAGGACTTTGAATAGGAGTAGGACTTTCTGGGGGAGAAGAGGAGAATTTTGGATTTGTTAGCGTTAAGGGAGAGGTGATTTTGGTGCATCCAGTTTTCAGTGGTTGAGAAAGCAGCTTGGGTTTTGAGGAGCAGTTCAAAGATGTTTGAGGCAGAGCAGACTAAGGTTGAATCATCTGCGTATTGAATAATTTTGGCATCGGGGATAGCAATGTGAAAGTTATTAATGAAAATATTAAATAGCATGGGTCCAAGGATGGATCCCTGTGGTACACCAGTTGGGGTAGGTAGGAAGGAGGAGATGGAGTTTTTCCATTTGACTGCCTGAGACCTATCTGATAAGTAGCTAGAGAACCAGGATAGTGAGTTAGGTGAGAGATGCAGGTTTGATAGATGAAGGAGAAGATGTTTATGGGAAACAGTATTGAAAGCTTTAGAGAGAACAAGAAAAACAGTAGAGACTAGGTGACCTGAGTCTCGGGCTTGATTGATAGTTTATAAGAAGGAAAGTAGAGCAGTAGTAGTACTATGGCCAGAGCAGAAGCCATGTTGAGTTGGTGTAAGAAGATGGTTTTGGGTTAGAAAAGGCATAAGTTGGTGGTGGATGTACTTTTCTAAGATTTTAGAAATTGGTGAGAGTAGAGTGATAGGGCGAAAATTTGTGATGCTGGTGTTCTTGCCTCATTTGTGAAGAGGAAGAATGTAAGCTGAGCACCAAAGTTTGGGGGACGTATGATTCCTTAATAGATCTATTGATAATGATGCTGATTGGGAGTGCTATCCCATCTGCAGCACATTTTAGGAAAGTGGAGGGAATATTGTCAGAGGCATTAGAGCAGGGTTTAAGTTTAGACAGAAGTGTCAGGGGCATTAGAGCAGGGTTTAAGTTTAGACAGAAGTCTTTTTATAAAGTTTGTTGAAACAGGTTTGAGCTTGAACCTAAGGGGAGGGTTATTGGAGGAATTGGAGGGAGAAGATAGGGGAACAGATGGGTTATTGCTGGGGAAGGTCTTGGTTAGGTCAGATATCGTTTGTATGAAGAAAGAGTTAAATTCTGAGCATAGTTCTAGGTCAGATTTATTTGGATCAGGACAGGAATTATTCTTGGAGCCGGGATTAAGGAGACAGTTTATTGAATTCCAGAATTTCTTGAGGATTTTGTTATTATTAGACTGGAGGTTGATGTAATAGGATATTTTTGTCCTTAGTGATTTGTTGTTTTTCTTGGTTACGTAGTTGTTTATATTGGAGCAAGGTATTGGGCAGTTTATTGTTTTGGAACAGCTTCCATAGTTTGTCCCTTTGATGCATAATTTGTTTAGCATGTTTAGATAACCAAGGAGCACTATTTATTTTTACCCTTTTATTTCTGATAGGGGCAAGAGAGTTTAGCATATCTAAGAAGACAGATTTGAAGTAGTTGATAGCAGCATCAAGAGGGAGGGTTTTAAGGTCTTGCCAGTTCATTTGTTTGAATAGGTTTGCGAAGGATGTAGAGTTAAAGTTACTAAGGTTACGAGTTAGGATGCATTGGTGTTGGTGAGAAGAAGAGTTGGTAGCGCAATGAATAAAGACTAGGAGGTAGTCACTAATAGTTTCAGGAATTGTTCCAGAATTAGTGATTCTTTTATTTCTGATAGGGGCAAGAGAGTTTAGCATATCTAAGAAGACAGATTTGAAGTAGTTGATAGCAGCATCAAGAGGGAGGGTTTTAAGGTCTTGCCAGTTCATTTGTTTGAATAGGTTTGCGAAGGATGTAGAGTTAAAGTTACTAAGGTTACGAGTTAGGATGTATTGGTGTTGGTGAGAAGAAGAGTTGGTAGCGCGATGAATAAAGACTAGGAGGTAGTCACTAATAGTTTCAGGAATTGTTCCAGAATTAGTGATTTTATTTGGATTGGAGACTAGAATCCAGTCAATAGAGGATCCTGGGGGTTAGTTTTGTTGGGTCGGGTTATATGGTGTATTGTTTGAGTGAAGTTGTAAAGGTTGATGGCTTGGGAGGGAGAGAGAGAGTTGATTTTGTTCCAGTCGATATTTACATCACCTAAGATGTATGTTTCATAGTTAACTTTAGTAGATGCCCACTGGAGAATGTCTTCGAGGATAGGGATATTGTTCCAGGGGGAGATATATAGGGCAATAATACAGATATTTTTGTGTCCATTTAGTTTAAGTAGTCCAGCTGTAAGTTCAGTATTTTTGAATTGAGGAACTGGAATTTGGAGGGGAATTACAGTAAGTGATTTAGAGTAGGCTATGGCAGAGCCACCACCTTTTTTAATTGGTCGGTCATTTCTAAGAATGTGGTATCCTGGGGGAAGAATCTCTGAATCAGAGATATGGGGTTTAAGCGAAGTCTCAGAAATGGCTAAGATGTCTGGTTGCTTATGGGTTAACCAAGCCTGGAAGAGGTGGACTTTGTTATTGAGATTCTGGGAGTTCATGGTGAAGATTTTCAATGTGTTTGAGAGGGGGGAAGATAGGGATGGGTAATTATTGTTAGCAAAGAGAATGGGACCAGGGTTGGGGTGGATATCTCCTGCTAAGAATATGTTGTTGAATGGAAAAGACTTAAGACATTTAGGTTTACAGATTGAGAGTTTAGTTGGATGTAAGGTTATTTTGTGCGTAAATGTATTAGCAGTAGCGGAGAAGATTTTATAGTGGAACAGGTAGAGTTGATTGGACGGGATGAGATAAGAGGAGATAGAATGGAAATGAGTATAAGAGTTAGGGTGAAGGAAGTTTTCAGTGGATGTTATTTTTGTTGATGGGATTGGATAAGCAAATGAAGAGTATGAGCTGGTATAGCATGAAGGAATCAGAAAGAGAAGGAGGATGCAAGGGGCTTTGAGTTGCTGGAGGATTGAGGAAAGCATGATTATGCAAAAGGAGAGAGATAGGAATATCAGTTGAAGTAGAGAGTATGTTTGAAGATGAAGACTGAAATTGGAAAGAGGAGTAGTTTGTCTGAAGTTATATGAAGGAGGCAGGAATATAGTTGCCAGAGATTTGGGGAATGGAATATTGAGGGAGATGTGATGGAGGAGATGTATGAGAGGAGAGGGAGGAGTTGGGTAGGTGGAGTGAATAGGCAGAGGCTGAAGTTGGGTAAATTAGATTGGGTGGGTTGAGAGCAGTTGTAAGGCAGGAAGAAGAGCTATTGGGTAATTGACTAGGTGGGTGGAGAGATGGAGGAATAAATGTAGGGGTGCTGAGAGCGGGTGGAATTTGGGGGCAGGGTAGGGGAGTGGAGTGAGCCTGCAGGGTGAACAGAGTGGCTTCAGACAGGTAAGGAGGAGAGAGTCTGAGAGAACAATCAGTGAGCAGCAGGCTACTGCAATTCACCTTACTGGTAAGTAAGGGTGAGTGTAGGTTGAGATAATCTGAAGTGGTGATGGAAGAGGGGTAGCAAAGGGCAGAAAGCTGAGGAGTGCAGCAGGTAGACTAAGAGGTGCATAGGCAGTCTAGTACAACAGAGCTGTACTTGGGAATGATACAAGGAGACAAATAAGGGTGAAAGTATAAAACAGGACTAGTAGAGGGAGCTTGCCTGGAAGGGAAAAAAAGAAGTGTGTAGGAGCTATGCTGGGGGTGGGGGAGAGACAGAGATCAGACATAGCTATTATGGAGGGAGAGGAAGGGGCAATTTACAGTTATAGGTGGCTAAGCAAGGCCAAGAGAACGTATTTATGCAGGGCTAGGGAGGGGTATGGCTGCTGGGTAACCTGGCTAGGTAGCAGATTTTTAATAAATATAGGAAATAAATTTGAGAGAGTATCAGCTTTACTACTTGGTGAGGGAAACACGTAATTTATTGCTTCCCAAGGTAACAGGGTTCTGATGTAGGACAGCAAGTAGTTTTACTACTTATTGAAGAGGCTGGAATTGTTTGCCTGTGGTCCTTATTCGTCACTCAGGGATGGTCCTTTAGTCTTAGAGCAGGGTTAGATGGTAAGAAAGCTGGGAGGGTTGGAGAGAAAAGAAAAAAAAATAGAGTGGAGAGAAACCTGGTTAATTTATATGCAAGATATAGGAATTTCAGTCAGTACAAATATGCAGCACATCATTTATTTAAGTGAAACAGCCTTCTAAATTAAGATAGCAATGTAAGCAATTCAGTCGGTAGACTAACCCTTAACACTTATTACAATATAGGTAACAGGCTAGTTCACATATTATTGTTAACATGTACAGTATAGGAATAGGCAGAAACACAATAGTCCATGCAATAGGCTATATCACGTAAGGACTGTAATAGGCTGTTTCAACAATGCATATGATTCAGTAGTGCATTTATGCAGACAAAATATAAATACATGAAAAAACTCACTTTACCCAAGACGGCTCCTAAGGTAAGATATCTACACAAGGAAAACTAAGCTATACTACCCACACTAATTCAGAGGACGCTGCGATAGGTAATAAGAGGATTGAGAAGGGAGGCTAGGTGCTAACTCAGTCCTCACCCAACGCTTGTTAGTAGCTAGTACGCAGACCCTGTTAGATCTACCTTAAATTGTGGAATGCCATCCTATTGATGGTGAGTGTAACTGAGAGGGTTCCAAGTTCTCCTGCTAATACACCACTTAAGCATTGGAGTGTACAGCACTGTTTTATATTAGCCGCAAGTATACGCTTTTCAGTGCGTATTTAAGCTAAACAAGAGATAGTTAAGGCTGTTTAAGAGGCACTGGTTAAATAGAGTGTTGGAAGCACTTTTGCACTGTGTTGGGTTTACACCAACAGTTTCTCCAATCCTAAGTAATGTGTTGCTGGCAATTGGAGACACAGACTCCCTCAGGCTATAGAGGAATAAGAGATAAAAAATGGGCTGTGAGTTGAAAGCAATTCCGCTCAGCTGGGCGAGAAGAGGATACCAAAAAAAAAAAACAAATAAACAAGCACTCACAGTAAAAATGAGCTTTTTCCAGGAAAGTTAACACCTTAGAATGATAAAATATGTTATTTCAGGCTAGTTTCGACTTAGTAGCCAAGCAAGCTACTGATAGACAAAAAGTACTGTGAGTAACCCTCTAAAGTGAAAGTGAAATACCAAGGGTTACCATAGCACTGTGTTACATGAGTGGGATAGCATGCATCAACTCCATGTGGGAAGCGCAGTTGTAAATCACCTTTACATACAGAAAATAAGGCAACTGAACAGTGCATACAAAACACCTAGTTGCTCATCACAACTTGTCAGGCTGGTCTAACATTTAGAGTGTTACTACAAGGCAATGTCGGCTAGCAAACAGAAATACACATCGGAAAGCATAAAAAAAAAAAAATAAAAACAGATGAAAAATAACAGCCCACAATATGTAACAGCGACCTAGTAACTTAAATGTGTTTTAACAGGCTAGACTGGAACTCAAGCAATTACTCGACCTTATTACAGTTTGCATTCTATACAAAAACCGCAATGAGCCAACTTACATTGTAAAAAAAAAAGACGCTACAGCTTGAAAAAACACACAGCAGCCAGGGGGGTAATTCCAGTAGTAAAGATGGTGCCACGCAGGGCTTTGGGTATTAATAGACTTGTAGAGGAAGTGATGAGGGAAGGGGAGGGGAGACTAGGTGAAGGCAGGTGGAATAGAGGAGGGCCAGAGAAGCCTAGGATAGGTGATCGAGATTATAGTAGGAGTATCTTATTAGTGTGTAATGAGAAGGAGGAGGGAAAAAGAAACTGAGGTGATACAGGGATGGAAAAGGTATCAAGAGCAAGAGGAGTAACATTTGCAGGGTTCAGACAGGTAAGGAGGAGAGAGTCTGAGAGAACAATCAGTGAGCAGCAGGCTACTGCAATACACCTTACTGGTACGTAAGGGTGAGTGTAGGTTGAGATAATCTGAAGTGGTGATGGAAGTGGGGTAGCAAAGGGCAGAAAGCTGAGGAGTGCAGCAGGTAGACTAAGAGGTATATAGGCAGTCTAGTACAACAGAGCTGTATTTGGGAATGATACAAGGAGACAAAGAAGGGTGAAAGTATAAAACAGGACTAGTAATGGTAGCTTGCCTGGAAGAGAAAAAAATAAAGTATCAGCTTTACTACTTGGTGGGGGAAACACGTACTTTATTGCTTCACAAGGTAACAGGGTTCTGATGTAGGACAGTAAGTAGCTTTACTACTTATTGAAGAGGCTGGAATTGTTTTCCTGTGGTCCTTATTCGTCACTCAGGGATGGTCCTTTAGTCTTAGAGCAGGGTTAGATGGTAAGAAAGTTTATTGCTTCCCAAGGTAACAGAGTTCTGATGTAGGACAGCAAGTAGCTTTACTACTTATTAAAGAGGATGGAATTGTTTGCCTGTGGTCCTTATTCATCACTCAGGGATGGTCCTTTAGTCTTAGAGCAGGGTTAGATGATAAGAGAACAATCAGTGAGCAGCAGGCTACTCCCAAACCC
Source organism: Protopterus annectens (assembly GCF_019279795.1). NCBI lineage: Eukaryota > Metazoa > Chordata > Ceratodontiformes > Protopteridae > Protopterus > Protopterus annectens. The sequence continues at coordinate 483,898,061 of NC_056741.1, read as the reverse complement.
AGGAACCCCACTCGGCCTTCCTGAGAACACTGGAAAATATGAAGGTCTCTCCAAACACCATTATATTGGGCGACTTCAACTACCCAAACATAGACTGGGAGCATTACTCTAGCTCCAACACCCTAGCCCAAAGGTTCCTAGAATTTATAAACTCAAATGCTATGGAACAACTTGTTACCACTCCCACAAGAGGGGAAAACATACTGGACCTGATCATCACCAACATGGGGACTCTATGCTCCAGACCAGAAGTGTATCCCTCACTGGTAAGATCAGACCATAAACTAATCTCACTGGATATTCACATCCCGACCCCACCCCCTGCCCAAAAAACCACAGTGAAAAACTTCTCTAAAGCAAATTTTACACTCCTCAAAACTGAGGTGGAATCCTTCAAAGCCCCCGGGCCTGTGGAAAATACAGCCCAGACCGCAGAATCCTTTATAAACGCATTCTATGAACACCTTCAGGAATGCATGGATCATGCGATCCCAAATAAAACCAAGACCCAATCCTCCAAAGGCAGACGTCCTGTCTGGTGGACCCCAGCCATAAACAAACTATACAATAGAAGGAGGAAGCTACTAAATGAAAAAAAAGGGAAGGCATCACTGATCAGTATTAGCAAAAAACTACGGGCACACATAAAATTGTCTAAGGCCAGCTTCGAGAGAAAAATTGCACAGAACACTAAGGATAATCACAAGGCTTTCTTTAGTTATGTTAGGAACCTGGGTGGTAATTCCCAGATATGCTCAGAATTAGTCCAAAATGACAAAAAATACACCAACCCACAGACATTGCCAACATCCTAGCTGACAGGTTCAGCACAAACTCCCCCCCCCCACACCAAAAGGGCAAATATCTATCCCAGCAGAGTGCTGCCCCCCTGACATCTCAGATGCTCAGGTAAGAGCCGCCCTCTCCAAAGCAAAAAACACAGCATCAATGGGACCAGATGGTGTCCCGGGCTGCGTCCTACATGAACTCAAAGAAGAGCTAAACCCAAACATAAAACTACTGTTCAATCTCAGCCTTACTACAGGATATGTGCCCAAAGAGTGGCGTACAGCAACAGTGGTCCCTCTCCATAAAGGTGGTGCCTCAATGGATCCTGGAAACTATCGCCCCATAAGCCTGACTAGCTTGGTCTGCAAAGCTATGGAAAGGATCATCATGGACCTCATAAATAAAGATATTGGGGACCTACAAACACTGGATCCTACCCAGTTCGGCTTTGTTAAGGGCAGATCCTGCCTCTTAAACCTGGTTGATTTCTTTGAAACAGTCACCAAGGCCATTGACGAGGGGAAGGTGGTCCACACAGCCTACCTGGACCTCGCAAAACCCTTCGATACAATACCCCACTCGGGCATTATAGATAAGCTCACCAGCTTAAATATAAACCCCTATGTCACTAGATGGATTGCAAACTGGCTCAAGGACAGAACCCACATGGTTAGAATTGCTGGAGCCATGTCAGACTCCAAAGCAGTTACAAGTGGTGTCCCACAAGGCTCAGTCCTGGGACCTCTCTTGTTCGGTATATATTTCTCGGAGGTACAGGCCAACACGGAAGGACTGTGGCTGACCAAGTTCGCAGATGACTGCAAACTGGGTGCCATAATCGACTCTCCAGCTGACACAAGCATCCTCCAAAAGGGCCTCATAGAAACAGACAACTGGTGCCAGAGCCATGGCCTCATGCTAAATGCCAAAAAGTGTATAGTCATCCCCTTTGGCAAAAACAAAGTGCCCACAAATTACCACATAGGTGGAAATCCATTAAGTACAGAAGAAGTAATTAGGGACCTGGGGACCCAAGTTGATAGCAATCTCTCATTTGACAACCACGTGGCCAAAGTGGTTAGAAAAACATTTTATATAGCCCACCTAATCATGAAGGGATTCACATCTAGATCAGGGGAGGTCATCGTGACTCTTTACTCATCCCTCATCAGGCCCATAATTGAGTACAATGCCCCTTTTGGGATGTACCTTACCAGACACCTGCAGCAACTGGAAAGACCCCAAAAGTACCTCGCCAAGAGGATCAAAGGGCTCAAACAGATGCCATATGCTGCCCGGTTAAAGAAACTCCAGCTCTACTCAGTGGCATACCGCCTGTTCAGAGGAGATCTGTGCCTGACGTATAAAGCCATGTCCAACCCGGAATTAATGGACATGCTGCACCTCAGAAAATCCAAATCCCAAATCTACGCGCTCGAGAGACTTGAACCTCAGCACTGAAATAAATAGGACATGCTGGAGGGACAGATTCATAACCCAGAGGCTCCCTTCACTCTGGAATAAAATCCCAGCCCAGGTTAGGCAGAGTCCCTCATTGACTCTCTTCAAGAGGAATCTTGATGAGTGGATGGGAGATCGTAGGTTTACCCCAGGTATCACTTCTGTGTCACTGTTAGATAGAGGCACAGTATACTAACCTCGAAAAAGGGCATAGCAAAATAAATTTAAAATGGGTAGCGAAAGCCAAACACATTCTGGCTAGGCTTATAAATGCCCTAGGGCAGATAGCCTAGTATGAACCTATGAACCTATGAACCTATATATATATACCTATATATACCTCTCTCTCTCTCTCTCTCTATATATATATATATATATATATATATATATATATATATAGATGTACACACATAGATATATGAAAGCATAATGAATAACTGTATTGGCTGGCTATCAAACTAATCATATACAGGTTATGGGTTAGTATGCTTACACAACTGAAGGGTGTCAGCAGTCCTAAATTCATCCTTCTGTTGGCTAAGCAGGTCTCTCTTGTGCTTCTTTATGTCACTGTAGTGGTGACGACATTTCTCTCCAGTGAGTGGGATGCCAGTTGCACTAAATACAGCCTTGGCCAAGCTATTCCATGCCTCAGCCTTATACCGAGACCTGGTATATTCCTCCTGCAGTAGTCTCCACATGTAATGCTTCATGAGAAGTGCCACAAAAATCCTGGATTCCTCAGCACCCCATCTTTGTGCTCTTAATTGAACACCATCTGTTCTATTGCCAGCCATGTCTGCAGCAGTCAAGTCAGAAATGTGTCTGAGTTGGTGCCCAATTTAGATCTCACATGTAACAGCTTGGACACAAAGACACACAGCCTTGCCAACTGCATTTACAAATTGGAAGCACAGCAATGGCTTACCAGACACACTGACAATGAGTACATGAAAAAGCACAGAAGGTGTTAAAAATGGAAGTGACATTTGGCCATGTGTGATGCTCAGACAACTGAGACATGTTCCAATGTCAAACCCTGATATGTCTAATGTTGTTGGATAAATTAAGGTTATTTCTCTCAAATCACTTCAGCTGTGCCTTGTACCACATGGATAGTTAGCTGTGAGATGGAATTTATTCACTTAGCACTATCCAGAGTGCTGACAGCTGGGTACTGGTGACAATATTGTTTGCACTGCAGAAGGCAGCCCAAATTACATTTTTTACTTTTTGCTTAGGAAATGAACCATGTTGGCATGCTGCTAAGTGGGCAGCAAATGCAAAAAGCATTAGAAATAAACTGACAAAGAAAAAAGCTAAAAGGAAAAATTAATTCAAGCATAGGCTATACCTAGCAATGACCATAGCAGCAAGTGCATTACAGTGCCACAGTCATCATTTTCACATCTCCTTGGCACATCAGAACTTTAATTTCTGGCACACATTATTAGAACTGTAGGTACTGCCAAATATTGGCAAAGGAGACAGACAGCAACTCATATGTTACTAGCAACACTGGTAATAGTTGATTTTCATACAGCAACGCAATGATATCACAAAATGTTGTAAATATATATTCAGACCCCCCCCCCCCCAATTAAAATACTCCCTTCACTGGATTCAAACCCTGCATCAGTTGTTTTCATTTTTTAAGATTGTCACATTTACACCTTGTGCCACAGAGAAAGTCACATAAATGATGCATTTTCTTCATTGAGTACTATCTAGAGTGCTAATGGCCATGCTGAGGTGGAAAAGAGTTCCATGTAGACAGCAGTGGAACACAGGTCAGCCAGTCCTGAGAGACAGGCAAACACCATTCTGAAGAGACAGAAGATGACCTCCATTGCCATCAGCTGATCAAAAGAGAGTTGGGTTCAGATTCCCAAATCCAGAGTGGTGGAGACAGGTACCTCACATTATCCATATGACAAAAACGATCCCAGAGAAGCCGGTAGGGGTACCTGAGAGAGTTCTCTTTTCTTTGTAAAGAGCAGGGCACTCTGGAATGGGCTCACATCAAGAGAGAGACCTGTATCTTGGAAAGTGTCATGGTGCTGGCAGTATCAGGTGAGCCATCACTGGCCTTTGAAAATCCAGAAGAAAGGGTGGAAGTCTCATGCTTGGACGTATCTATATCTGCAGCAGGTCTGCAAGATGAACAGCCTCTGGCATCTTACAACAATGTAGATCATGGAAATTGGCAAGTCAGATCTGTAACTTCAGGATAAGGATTGGCTGTAAGGGCTGTGTCTGTCAGGCTTGGGCTTGAACCAATGACCTCTGTTAGCCCAAAATGCCCAATGACAAACAGAGCATGAAACATGAAGAGAAAAAAGGCTGCTGAAATAGAGGAAACATTATGAAACAAGTAGTTAAAATGTATTTTTCTGATACTTCCTCAACTTGACAGTGATTCAGCATGAACATATGCTCATTAAACATCATTATGTTCAAACAAACAATGCCATATCTGGATTAGAACCCCATGACACCAGAACATTCATAAGATAAAGCTCAAATTCTTATCACTATGTACTACACACATTATACTGTGAAAATAAAAAAGGTTATGTATACTTAATATGCAACATAGTATCAATTGGCATTACAGGTGCAATAGGAAAAAAATCCTGATCTTTTTCCTGTGTAATTTGCAGTTAGATGTGTAGATGGCTGTAAAACTGGCAATAGAGAAGATAATATTTCTTTACAAAATATAAAATAAAAAAATTGAACACTGCACCTCTTTGCTTCTGTTTATTTTGTGAACATCATTCCCAGATATATGCTTATCTAACAAGGCTGCTATGTTCTTGCCTTGCAGTTGATATATGTTTCAATAAGTAATCTAATTGTTTAGAACTGGTAACACAATTATAATGAGAGGCAGAAACTGTTGTCATAAACAATTCATATCAGTGTTAGGAATATTCCTAACACTAATATGAATGTTAGGAATATTCCTCACCTAAGTCAATGGTAGTCACAAAATTTCTTCTAAGTCCCTGCTACCTGATGCACCCTGACAGATACTGCAGTCAGATTAATCATTCACAACTGCAAGCACTTAGCAGGGAACACATCTCAGTTCTCATTCTTGCAGAGGTGCAGCTTATGCATGCAATAGTGTAGGTCCTTACATGATGTTTACATCCCCTGCACTTAGTGCATATATTGGAATTAATAAACACTAATGAGTCCACACCTCATTTGCATATTCACAATGCTCACAGGACTGAATCTGCACTATATAAAGGTATTGGTTAGGCAAGGAAATATGGATCATGGTAGAGGAGACTGTTAACCAGAGAGGTGCCTGCTGCTAATTGCTTATGAAACATATTTCTAGTGTCACAACTAACTTGATGCAGAGGTAAGTTGCTGTTTTTTTTACAAAATGATGTATTTCAATCTTACTAATCAATTGCATTTCACAATACACCCACAGCTTAGTGTATGCATTGTTTGACCCTTGCTGGTGGTATAGGTATATATATATATATATATATATATATATATATATATATATATATATATATATCAGCTATTTGTTTCATTACAAATGTTTGTGAAGAATGTGACATGACATTATGGAACATGTGCTATGCCCATAAGGCAAATTGTTGCAGAAGGGTGTTGTAACACTTACTAGCAAGGTCAGGGGTTTGATGTTTGTATTCCACAAATGTATTAAGAGTTTGACAATAAACTGACTACTCTACACAGACACCCAAGAACACTTTTAGCCACTTGCACTGGAAAAGTATACATTGCTTTGGTTAATGTTGAATGCACTACTCATTTACACAGCTGTTGCTCTCCCTATATCATCTGTATGCTTGCTTTTCATTTCCTTTCCTTTTTTGTGGGGTGGGCTGTATTTATTTCTGTGTACTAATATGGAGCTCCAATTTTTAAATTATTTTGTACATGATGGATTCACACATTAATGCATACCTATTTCTTTCGTTAATGATCAGCTGTGTCTTCATTCTGTATTATACATCTTTTTTTATGATTCAACGGGTACAGGCTATGGTGCCCAAGACAACTGCACACTGGAAAGTGGCATACAGTGCTGCAGAAAATGAAGTTGTTATCCTGGTACTAAGTCAACACAGTTCCTTCCTATTAGAAAGAGGCAAAAGTAACAAGCACTCCTGTGACTATATCTGGGGCCAGATAGTCAGCTATATAACTGGTGTCAGAGCCATTGTCCTTACATATCAGTAAACCTGACATAGGGCCAGGGTCATAATAACATATGTGATATGTAGGGCATACGAAGTTGGCCAAAAACATATGGCTGCGGGGGGGGGGGGGTTCTTAACAAAACACCACTGTCTGAAACTGAGGAGTTCCTGCCTGCTGTCAGAGATCACCAATTCCTTAGCAAAGGATTCACACAGAATTGTTGCATTGCTTCTGGCATGGAAAAGAACACCAACGCATATACTGCAGGACTTTCCATTTGGCAATATAATTCACTAATTCACATTCTTTTCTTTGGTGTTAGGTTTGTCCTCATGTGTTCTCCCCCACCAACATCCTGTGCCAGTGATGATGACTGTGCACTGCCCTTTGCACATTAATGTACTTATAGTTGCATATATATGTGGGAAAGTGAAATGTTTGATGCACATTATTGTGCAATGTCCATAGGTGGGTATTTCAGGCATCACAGTAATACAGTATTACCTTTATTATTAAACACAATACATCATAGGGACATATAACTACCTGCATATAGAACTAAGCAGTTAGCTACTTTTGTCAAAGAGGATCCACACTTACCTTCGGCTTCAGATGAGAACAGAAGAGGTTGCATATTTACTATGCTGTTTCCCCATCTACAGAGTTTTGCTGTACACTAGGATGAAAGTAGGTGCTCAAGGTAGTTAGGAGTGGCTTGGTGGATAGGATGGATTGGAAACCTATATTTAGTAAGATACAGCAAGGCAGACCTCAATGGTTCTATAAGTTATGTGCCATAGCTCCACCCTTGGAGAGTTTCTAAGTGTTTGCCAGGGACAGAGGGAAAAAAGAGAAAAAATCTCCCCTAACAGCAGTATGATAATGCCCTTACCAGCCCCAAACATAGGCTGGGCATAGTCTGGGAGAGGCTAATGGAGGTCTGGTAGACCTGATGGACAAGAAGAGGAACTGGGGGTAGCTGATGGTCAGCTGTCGTGAGCCAAAAAAGAAGAAAAAATGATGTCACTTGACAGATTTAAACAATGGAAGGAATTTGTCAGACACTATCACTAGCAACAGAGCAGTAGTACCTAAGGACCACCTTGAACACTATTCTTTCATTGGCTAATTATACCAAAAATATTATTAGCAAAAGACTAAAACTATGCTATAGAACTTCATACCTCCATAAAAACATATGTGTTATCTTTGCAAAACTTATTCCAATCAGTAGATTTGTTGCAATATATGATGGTTTTTCAACCTTTCCATAGGAATCCTAATTTTAAACTAAATAATCAGTTGATTGATCTTAGTAAATTCCCATTAATAGTTAATTTGACTCTGATTGATGTTTTTAATAAATTTAATTTATCGGCTTCACAAATTAGACAGGAATTGAACCTACCTAAGAGTTATATTGTTATAATGAGACAAATCAGAGAACTTGCTCTGAGTCATTTTGAAAACTTTAAACTTGTAGCCGGAATTGTGGATAAATGCTTTGAATTGTGGCAGGCTCTCCAACAGGAGGTCAAATTTATAACAAGAACAAATAAATTAATTAAAGACTTGAAATTCCAGCATAAAATTCTGTTGTCAGGGTATTGGGTAAACAAAATGACAGTAGCAGATAATCAGGTATTAAAAGCAATTGATTTAACAATAAAATCGGTCTCTTTTCAAAAGTTGATGTATACGCAGTTGATGATCTGGAATAATGCATATTATACACGTCTTAGATTAGATGAATTCAATCCTAGGAATTCTCCAACTTGTCCATATTGCACAAATCAAACAGCGGATCTTCTTCATATGTTCTGGAGCTGCAAGTGTATATATAAACTTTGGAACTCTCTTAGAACACAACTACAAAAGATGGGTTATCAAAGTTCAGCGTTATCATGGGAATTTATGATTCTACATATTCCTCCAAGAGAGCTCTCTAGATCACAAACTATAATATGTATAAATATTTTTTTGCTGATGAAGCTGTATATAGCTACAAATTGGTTAGAACCAGATAAGACATCATGGGATAATTTTAAGCTTGTGGCTATAAAGCATATATTAGCACATAAATTACTCCTGAAACAAAGTAACAAAAATATTAATAACCCGAAAATATGGGAAAAGGTTTTTAATATTATATTAGCATAATACTGTTATTAGGAATACATTAAAGTTTGGATGTATATGTGGAGGAAATAGTGTTTTGGAACTGTGTATAATATGTATGGACGTAAATTATTCCTACAAATGTTTTGTCTTTTTTTCCCCCTGGTGTTTTCTTTTTTGGAATAATGAAGATTTTCATATGGAAACATTTCGTGTAGATATTGTATATAGTTTTGATAGTAGTAGTAGTGAATTATGTGTGTGATTTTTTATTGTATATGGAAAATATATATCAATAAAAATTTATTATGGAAAAAAAAAAAAAGAACTTCATACCTCGTCACCCTTACAGCTTGTAATGTCTTAGTTAAAAATGCGTTTGACCCTAAAATTGAATATGGGCTTCCTTTTGTAATCTTACATTCCGTCTCAAACACATACAAAACACAAACTACTATAAACAAACTTTACAGATTTTTTTCTTCTTGCAGAATCTGAAACTCATCACAGCAAACTTCTATAATTTTGTAACTGGCTACCTGTAAATGACAAAGCCACATTTCTACTTAGCTGTCACATCTATAAGCTGATAAAAATGGGACATTGCCCCCTCTGAAAACAATATTTTAAATCAGTCAGCCTAAAAACACATTCAGATTCAGTCAAGAAGAAAGCATATCCTCATTAGATCTTGTTTTAAAGCAAACTTCTACAGGACAAAGCACCATCTCTAGGTTAGGACAAGCTGTTTGGAATTGGCTACCTACCAAAGTGTATGCCAGGTACAGGTCTCTTCTCAACAACCTGTAGAAGACAGAATACATGGATAGGGCTTTGAAGCAGTCTGAATAGGGCATGTTATTTATGTCCTGTATTCCTTTAGTGAGGAAACTCTGTGGACATTCCAATTGTTGGGAGTGCCTGGTTAGGTACATAACAAAGGAGGCATCATACTCAGTGATAGGTCTGATGAGTGTCGAATACAGAGGAACAATGACCTCCTTGGACCTAGATGCCATACCTTTGTTTATAAGTTGTACAACATAGAATAATTTCCTCCCTACCATAAATACACGATAATCAAACATGAGATCATTATCTACATGTTCCCAAGCCCCTGGCTACTGGGTCAGCTCTTAAGGGTATACTGACAATATGGTAGTTATAAGGGATGGCCTACTTTCTGAAGGACACTATTATTTATTTTTTTGGCAATTAATTTTAGTCAATGGCTCTGACACCAGTTATTTGTCTGTGTCATCCCTTCTTGGACAACATTAGTGCCAGTGAGGGATTCTATGACTGCTCATAATTTGCAGTTATATGCAAATTTTCTCAGCCGGAGGCCCTTGACATTGGTCTTGACTACAGAAAAGTAGATGTCAAAAGGAAGTGGTCCCAGGACTGATCTCTGAGGGAATCTACTCATGATTGGTATCTTTGTGAAGGTAAACTCCCCAATTCTAACTTCCTTGATCCTGTCTGAGAGCCAGATGGTTATCCACTGGGTGACATAAGGGTTTATACCTAATATTATAAGTTTATCAGCAATGCCAGTGTTGATTATTGTGTCAAATACTTTGGCCAGGTCAAGGCAGGCAGTGTGAACTGTTTTGCCATCATCAATTGCTTTGGGGATCTTCTCAAAGAGGTCCACCAGGTTGAGTAGGCATGACCTGCCCTTGACAAAACCAAACTGAGTTGTGTTCTGTGTTTGGAGGTCTCCTGTGTCATTACTGATCATTTCCATGATAATTCTTTTCATGGCTTTGCCTCTGAAACTAGTCAGAATTACACCCGCTTCTATGTAGTCATTATCATGTTTGTATATGGTTTCTGTGAAAAGTTCCACATAGGCAGCAATATTCTCAGAGTTTACTGGAGATTGAAATTTTTCCAGGTTATCACTTAGCAGTAGGAAGTTTGCCTTAGAGTAGTTCATAGGTTCATAGGTACTAGGCTATAAGCCTGGCCAAATGGTACCCTGGCTTTTGCCACCCAAGAAAATTATTTTCCTGTGCCCCTGTCAAGCAGAGCCACAGAAGTGATCCCCGGGGTGAATTTCCTATCTCCCATCCAATCATCAAAATTTTTCTTGAAGAGTGCTAATGAGGAGCTTTGTTTGATATAAATAGGTAGTTTGTTCCAGAGTATGGGAAGTCTCTGAGATAGAAATCTATCCCTCCAGCATGTTCTGTTTATTGTGGTGACAAGGTTTAGGTCCCTAGAGCATGTAGCTTGGAGGGATTGGGATTTCTTTACATGGAGCATGTCCAATAGCTCTGGGTTTGACATAGCTTTGTATGTTAGGCAGACATCGCCTCTGAGTAGGTGATATGATACAGAGTAAAGCTGGAGTTTTTTGAGACGGTCTGCATAGGACATCTGTTTGAGGCCGGTAATCCTCTTTGTGAGGTATTTCTGTGGCCTTTTCAGTTGTTGTAGATGGCTTGTGAGGTACGTACCAAAAGGGGTGTTGTACTCTATAATGGGTCTAATGAGTGATGAGTAGAGGGGAACAATGACCTCTTTTTTCCTGGATGAGAAACCTTTTGTGATGAGGTGTGCCACATAGAAGGATTTCCTGACTACTGTGGTGATGTGATTATTAATGGAGAGACTACTGTCCACCTATGTCCCAAGGTCTCTTATCACACTTTCAGTGTTACATAGACTACCGCCTATGTGGTAGTTCATGGGTACAGAGTTTTTACCAAAAGGGATGACAATGCACGTTTTGGCACTGAGCTTGAGGCCATGGCTTTGACACCAGGCATCTGTCTCAGTGAGGCCCTTTTGTAGGATGTCCACATCATTAGGAGATTTGATTATGGCTCCTAGTTTGCAGTCATCTGCGAACTTTGTTAGCCAAATACCTTCTGTGTTAGCCTGTACTTCAGAGAAGTAGCTACCAAACAGGAGAGGACCTAGGACTGAACCCTGTGGTACTCTACTTGTCACTGGTCTGAAGTTGGATTTAGAGTCTGCTACTTTCACAGTGTGGGTTCAGTCAGTGAGCCAGTCGGCAACCCATCTTGTGACATAGGGATTTATACCTAATTTAGTGAGTTTGTCTATAATTCCAGAGTGGGGGATGGTGTTGAAAGCCTTGGCAAGATCTAGATAGACAGTGTGTACCACCTTACCCTCATCTACAGCTTCGGTGACCACTTCAAAGAAGTCTATCAGGTTTAGGAGACATGATCTGCCTTTTACAAACCCGAACTGGGTAGGGTCCAGAGTTTGGAGATTACCAATGTCATTGTTTATAAGTTCCATGATGATACGCTCCATAGCCTTGCAGACCAGACTCATCAGGCTAATGGGGTGGTAGTTCCCGGGGTCCGTGGTGGCTCCCCCTTTGCGGAGTGGGATAACTGTTGCTGTGTACCATTCAGTGGGCATAAAGCCTGAGGTGAGGCTATGATTGAACATGGTACTTAGGTGGGGTGCCAGTTCGTTCTGTAGTTCATGTAGAACGCAGCCTGGGATGTTATCAGGTCCCATGGATGCTGTGTTCTTGGCTTTGGAGAGTGTGTTTTTTACCTGTGCATCCGTGATTACATGTACTTTGCATTCTTCCTGTATAGAGATGGGCCCTTTAGGGGATGAGAGAGGGGTAAAGTTAGCAATGAACCTATCTGCCAGGATGTTGGCAATATCAGTTGGTTCTGTATATTTAGTGCCATTGTGCTGTAACTCAGAGTAGATCTGAGTGTTGCAATTGAGATTCTTGACATAGCTATAGAATGCTTTGTGGTTGTCTTTAGAATCAGTGGCAATTTTGTTTTCATAACTAGCTTTTATGAGGGATCTCAGCTTCTTACTGAGGCTGACCACGGAGTTCCTCCAATCATGGGATTTTACTCCTTTTTGCAACAGTTTCTTTCTTTTGTTGTAGAGTTTGTTTATAGCAGGGGACCACTAGACTGGCTTCCTTTTTTTGGAGGATAGCATCTTGGTTCTGTTAGGGATTGCATGATCCATGCACTCGTGCAAGTGCTTATAAAGTGCAATTGTATAGGATTCAGCAGTCGTATCTCTATTGTCCATCAGCATGGGTGTCGTGAAGTTTGCCACTTCTGTCTTAAGAAGCGTGAAGTTGGCTTTGGAGAAATTTTTTACGGTGGTTTCCCTAATGGGGGTGGAGCTGAGATGTGGATGTCTAGGGTGATTTGCTTGTGGTCGGATCTGACCAAAGAGGAATTGACTTCTGGTGTGGAACATGTTGGTAATGACCAGGTCTAGGATATTGCTGCCCCTGGTGGGGGTGTGGATAAGTTGATCCAAGTTATTGGAATTTATGAATTCCAGAAAACTTTGAGCACAAGAGTTGGTACACGAGTAGTTTTCCCAGTTAATGGTGAGGTAGTTGAAATCGCCCATTATTAGGGTGTTAGGTTGTACCCTAATATTTTCCAGTGTATCAAGAAATGAGGAGTGGAAATCCTGGGGCATGGTGGGGGATCTGTAGCAAGCTACAATTTGCATTGCGGTCTTGCCCAGAGTTAGTTGCACTTGGATAATCTCAGATGCATTATGCTGAGCAACTAGTCTGGAGGTGTGGATATCCTTAATGAATATGGACACGCCTCCACCTTTAGTGCTTCGGTCCAAGTTAGGTGGCCGAAAGGTGTGGTATGAATTATAGCCTGGTAATGCAGGGGTGCTCTCTGGAGCATTGATCCAGGTCTCTGTCACTGCACAGATGTTGATGTTCTCCATTTTAAGGAGTGCCTTGAGTGAGTGCATTTTGAGATTTAGACTTCTAGCATTGAGTAGCATTACCCTCAGATTTTGCTTGCTTGTACCTGTTACGGTGGTGAATTTGTCATTTGAATCTTATCTAAAAAAGGCACTATAGAGGTGGCAAGAGCCTTAGCCAGTATCCAGAATCCCAAGGGCGACAGGTGCAGGCCATCTCTGGCAAAGCATCGCAGTTTGTCAATCATGTCATCCCAGGCAGACAGATACTGGATCCCCTTAGAATGACACCAGAAGCTTAGCCAATTGTTGAAGTCAATCATTTTGTCATTGTACTGCGGTATAATTCTGGGTGATGTCAGGATGCTACTCAGGGCTAGGGTCATACCTGCCTGGGCTACAAGATCAGAAAGCTCCTCCATGTCTCTTTTCATGTAGTCCAGGGAGGTACATCTCAGGTCATTCACACCAACATGGACAATGATAGAGTCATATTTGTACTCACTGTGGAGTGACCTGAGTGCGTGTTATGTGGCGGATCCTGGCACTTGATAGTGACTTTCTCCTTGTTTAGCCTGGTGAGTGGAACATCAGTGTGCCTGACTATAGAGTCACCTATGACTAGAGTGTTATGTACATTGTTATGCCTTATGGGATGTGGTTGAGTGGCGCACTGCGTTTGTGGGCTATGTGTCATTTGGGTTGTGTTGGGGGGTGGAGGTTGCTTGCGTTTCTTCTTTGGAGGTCCCTGTTGCTTGGATAGATTTTTTTTGAGAGCCTCCATGAATGTAGGTGTGTGTTTTGTATTTCTATGTGTGTGTCTTGGTGGTGTAGGTTTTGAGGGACTATGTGATGAGTGTGGTGTTGTGCAAGTGTTTACCTTCTCTTGACTGTCTAGTCCAGTCTTGGGTGAAGAGAGCTTTGCTTCCAGTTTGGTTTTATAAGTTCCTAAACATTCCAGGATTAGCTGGGATTCTGGTTTTATTTTTACTTCAGATAAGACTTTTTTATAGTCTGACCTTACCAAAGAGGACATTACACTTGGGGATATGAACCTTTCTCCCATATTAGTGAGGATGAGACCCAGTATGTTTGCACCCCTAGTGGCATATGGCAATCTCCTCCATAAGCTGTGGCTGTATGTATTCATGTGAGTGTTGTTTTGAAAGAGTGAATCTGTAACTGCTGAGAATATTTGTTATGTGTTTTATGTCTAGGAGGTCTGTTTAGGAACATTACATTTAAGTGCCTCAGGATATTTGGGTCTACATGTCTGGTTAATGCTGTCTGTGATAGGTACAGTGTGTGTGTACTGCTGACAACCAGCTTGACATTAGGAGTGATCTTATGTCAGAGCTTTGACTCCAATGCCTTTCTGTAAATACATCTCTCACATACATTATCGGTTTGAGAATTAGCTGGTTGTCAGTGAATATAAGACAATTTCTACACTGCATCAGGATGCCCATATCCACCATGCCAACAATGGAGATAGTGGTCACATATTTTGTGTAAAGGTATACCTTTAACAATTGATCACTAATTGAATGCCTATCTTAATTTTATATCATGCTGTTGTCACATTTTTTGTAAAGATATACTTTTAACACTGGTTGAATGCCTACCTTAATTGTGCATTCTGTAAATAATAATAAAAGCACTTGCATTTATAACACTAAAAAACATGAAAATGTATTGCCTGTACTTTGTTACTGTACTGTGTATAACTCTGTTCACTGTTGTAAATTTTATGTAAACTTTTCTGCTTTTGTGTTGCGCCATGATGCCTTGGTCATGGCTCTAGAGCGTTTGTCAATCATACTACTTGTCCAACAGATAAATTAATAAATAAGATG